>NC_043007.1:58471576-58479076 GCF_006345805.1 Octopus sinensis | reverse complement strand
CACTGCAATTGGAACATCTCGAGCTTGTCAGGTCCTGTTTGAGGATTGTCCAGGTCTCAGAAGCACTGTATAATAATATAGATATATGTGCTTCTATAAAATATGTATTGACCCAGATTAAAAAATGTACATACATTTACACACACAAACATACACATATGCATTCATACAAATACACATACCTGTGTTATCAAGGATTTCGCCTCGTCGCTGCGTGGTTCCAGGTTGGATCACACTGCGCGTGAAGTATCATAGCCACATGTTGACCAATGTCTTGTGAGTGAAATCTGGGAGTTGCAAACTGCTCAGAAATCTGTGGTGTGTGTGTATGTATGTATGTATGTATGTATGTATGTATGTATGTATGTATGTATGTATGTATGTATGTATGTATGCATGTATGTATGTATGCGTGTATGCATGTATATATATGTACATATATATATATATATATACTTATACATACATGCATATATGTATATATATACTCTCCTATATATATATATATATATATATATATATATATATGCATACATATAATGTATATGTATATAAATATATGCATATATATGTATATACATATACATACATATGTATATATATATACATAAATACTAATATATAGGCGTAAGCGTTGTTGTGAGGTAAGAAGCTTGCTTCCCAACCACATCATTCCAGGTTCAGTCCCACTGCGTGGCAACTTGACCAAGTGTGTCTTCTGCTCGGGCCGGCCAAAGTCTTGTGAGTGGATTTGGTAGACGGAAACTGAAAGAAGCCCGCCGTATATATATATATTATTATATATATATATATATTATATATATATATATATATATATATACGTATATATATATATATGTATTCGTTATTTGTGATCTGTCCCTGTCCTCCACCATCACTTGAAATCCGATGCTAGCGGTTCGGCAAAAAGAGACCGATAGAATAAGTGCTAAGCTTACAAAGAATAAGTCCTGGCGGTCGATTTGTTCGACTAAAGGCAGTACTCCAGCATGACAGCACTCAAATGACTGAAACAAGTAAAATAATATATGTATATGTATACACACACACATACGCACACATAATTGTCGGTTAATGCTCTTACTATATAAACCTGAAGATTGCGGAAAGCATGGAAGTACTATCACGCTATTAAACTGTAAAATTGTGAAAAATACTAAAGTAAAGCCTAAAAATTAGGCTATGTTGGATTTATATATTTTCCTGCAAATAATTACACAAGCCCTAAGATATATATTTATATATGGAAATATACATGTACTTTGTATTGCTAACGTCACATGAATTTAGAAACGTCGAGAACGTGAAATCATTCTTTTTAAAAACTGTGTATCTCAAAGCAAATAAAGCTATAAATAATAGCGCGTAAATATTTGTTTAAAAGCACTTTGGATTGAAAAAGAGATTCCACACCCCTAAAAGATATACATACATGCATACACACACATACATATATGATACATACATATATACATACGTACACACACACACACTCACTCACACACATACATACAAACAAACAAACATACATACATACATACATACATACATACATACATACATACATACACACACACATATACATGCATATGTACATACATATACTTAAATACATACACACATACATACATCCTTTCCCCCATAAAAGTGATATAAGTGCACAAAGAAAAGGCGAAACGCTGATAGAACCACTGCCGCTGCCGTCGCCACCATATTGATGTGTTCTAGTGGCAGCCATTGGCAGAAAAGACACTTTAGACCAAACAAGCTGTTTATGACTGGCAAGCAAGAGTAGAAAAATTGAGTGGTCGTGTATTTTGCATTAAGTAACAAATTGACTTGCAAGCTAGATAGATCGAACCTAACGATACGATCAAAAAGATGGCGAAAAGTCGTTTTCTTAGTTCAAGTCGATAGACGTAAATAAGTAAATGATCTATCGCTTATCGCCATTTCGGACACGGTTATTAACACAATCTTTGCTGATTCTCAATTGATATGAATTGATTTATTGCATGCGTGTTACGGATGTGGAGAAAGGGAGAAAAAAAAAACCTTTGCTATCGATTAAGCAATTATGCCCCTTCCCTCTTAGCCACCTCACAAAGCAACCACTGCCACCGCCGCCACCGCGTCCACTTTTCTCTCTTTCTCTGTCTCCCGCTATGACTGGACAACGATAGCAATACAAGCTACAAAGTGTTGTGTTTGTTGTTTGGTTGAAAGGCTATCTATTTTTGAGTGACCAGACAGATTAAAGGAATTAGAAATAGTCAAGTGGATTGTAAGAAGATATCACATGACAGGAATCAAGAATGTAAATGTTGTTTGACAGGGCTTGAAAGTGGAGAATATGTGTTTAGATTACTAATTTCGGCTGAACGTGGATGTTTCTATCATCCATTTTATTCAGCTTGTGTTTATTTACTGAAATGTTCAGGGTGAAATAGTTGACGAGAGGAATTATTTTGTTCTATAAACACATTAGCTGGAGTTCAAATTTAGGAAAGACCTATTGTCGAGTATCTGCAAAAGATAATTATTTTTATTTAACACATCAAAGTTCACTTAACATCTGGAAAATTTACCTACAATAGCTTTAAGGCTTAAGACGGTGAGCTGGCAGAATAGTTAGCACTCCGGAAAAAATGCTTAGCAGCATTTCGTCTATCCTTACGTTCTGAGTTCAAATCCCGCCCAGGTCGACTTTGCCTTTCATGCTTTCGGGGTCAATAATATAAGTACTAGTTGAGCACTGGGAGGGTTCGATGCAATAGACTTACTCCCTCCTCCTAAATTACTGGCCTTGTGCCAAAATTTGAAACCAATAAGCCTTTAAAGCTAGAATAACAGGAACGTGACACTCATCTCGTTTCACTCAATGGGGTGTTGATGGAAGAAATGGATACAATATTTAAAGAATGGTTGTATTTTATAAAGAATGGTTACCCATTTTAAAGAAGAATTGCAGAAGAGGGTGTAAATGAAAACTTTCTTTCATGAAAATTGGGAAATGAGAAGAGTGACGAAAATTGGAAGAAATTTTCGCAGAAGAGACGTCCTCACATTTAAGCAATTAATTTTAGAACATTTGAAGATTCTAAGTGATTATCTGCCATTTCTCAACGAAAATCAAAATCTAACGAATGGTTTATTTAACAATATGTATATGAATATGGTAAACAATATTCTGAACAATGACTGCTTGTTACTTAGCTTAGCTGCGGCAGCCCTGAAATTTTACGCTTTGTTTGGTCAGTACAAGATAAAAACGATCAGAAAGTAGATGTTATTAGATGTAAGTGGCTCTAGACGGGTGTCTTCTCATAACTTGAGAGAAAAGAAATATTTCTTTAGCTATTTGAAAATATTCTTAGGAAATGGAATTCTTCCAGATGTTCGATGATCTGTGAAAGAGAGCGAGATCAATAGCTTGGGACTGTTCAACAAATTGACTTGGTCTTGACAGGCTCTACCTTTTATCTTTTACTGGTTTCAGTCATTAGAATGCGGCCATGCTGGGGCACCACATTGAAGAATTTTATTCGAACTAATCAACCTCAATACTTATTTTCTTTTTAAACCTGTTACTTATTCTATGGGTTTCTTTTGTCGAACTTCTAAGTTACGGCGACGTAAACACACCAACACCGATTGTCAAGCAGTGGTGGGGAACAAGCACACACACACACACACACACACACACACACCACACACACACACATATGACGGACCCCTTTCAGTTTCCGTCTATCAAATCCACTCACAAGACTTTTGGTCGGCCCGAGGCTATTGTAGAAGACACTTGCCGAGGGTGACACGCAGCGGGACCGAACCCGAAACTATGTGGTTGGGAAGCAAATTTCTAACCACACAGCCCTGACTACGCCTTATTTCAGGAGTTATTCAGAGTGTGTGAGTGTGTGTGTGTTTGTGTATATGTATGTGTGTGTGCTACAATGATTCCACGGCCAAGAATTTCATAGCAACGCATTTATCAAACTTATAATATTTTCATTGGCACGAAACTCTAGACACTTGAGTCACTGTAGCTCCTCGGTTAATAAAGCATAAAATACTCTGCTTCATGTGTTGGGTTATATTTTTCCGCTTGTAAAACTAAACACTTGCACACATATACATACATACTTACATACGAACACACACGTACGCTTCATATATGTATGTACATAGAAACATACATTTCCCCCACCCATATATATATATATATATATGTATATATATATATAGGTTGACATTAAAGAATCTGGCAACCACCGAACCAGAGGACTGCCAGATTTTCACCAAATACCGGATTTTTTAATGGTTATATATGCTGTAAGTATTTAACAGAAAATTACTATCTGTACAGCCCTTTAAAGAAAGAAAATTAAACACTAAACGGAAAGCAAATGAAAATTTTATGTTCAATAACTAAATAAAATAGTTCTACTGAATTTCAACTAAATAAAATAGATCCTCAGAATTTGAATCTCCACTAAATAAAATAGTTCCTTAGAACTATTACTGTACCCTCGAAAAGAAACGAGATAACAGATAGCAGGCTGTCAGGATCGTCATCTTCATCATTGACAGTGACAACATCCTCAACAATAAGAACAGCTTTAACCCGTGGAGGAAATGTTAGTGGTGGTTGACCTGAAGTTGATGGCAGTGGATTATTAAGTATGGACACTGCTGCTGCTGCTTCTTACTTCCTATCTATTTTCTTGGTTCAGTTCCGAACTTTTTCCCTCCGTCACTGACCTCCTTACAAACATTTGCTTTTTTGATCCACTGTCAGAAACGAACTTTAACAGTTTTTCTTTCAGTTTGTTAATATCATACACTGTTGAAGAGCTAATGTATGTTTCATAAATGTTTCGCACAGACACGGCGCTAATAAGTTTTTTTTTAGCATTTTCACTTTCTCTGCGATCGGCATCGCACGATGTCTACGTTTTACACCACATCTTTTCTTTGCCGAAACCGTAATGGGGCTATACAGCAGCAGATAATTGATGAAATGAGAAGGAATGAGCATCAAAACATAAACGGCACCACCAGAATACAGTGGCGCGCCAACACGGTAAATTTGAAAATGCACTCCGAAATCTATTCGGGAAATCTGAAGGAACCGGATTTTCGAATATCAATTGTATATATATATATATATATAATAACAATTTAACAAACAAAACATATGCATACATACATATATGTACATACCTACATCTATATGTATATACATGCATATATATATATATATATATATATATATATATATATATATATATATATATATATATATATATATATATATATATATATGAGTACAGGACACTACAAATAAACGTAGAAACAGAACAGAGAAACGAAAACAAACGAGGAAACGGACTTTTTTAACAACGACAAAACAGAGTACATGACAAACAATACAAGGAATATTCCCCTTCATCAGCTGCCCCTGGTTCGACTCAATGTGTGTTTCGAAGGTAAGGACAGAACACGATCCGGCCGAAGCAATCCTTCCTGCAAAATGAATTAAATAAAATTCTTTTGCAGAGGGGTAAACAAAAAAATAAAAGAAAAAAAAAGTGACAAGGACAGGACGTAAAAGCAATACAAATAAATAAAAATACAGTACACATAAAGAAAAAAACAGGACAAGAAACCAACAATAAGGGTTTTTTTAAGCCTAGACGGTGGAAAAATTCGTTGGAATGCAATTCAGAAGATCGACTTACTGGAGACAAGAAGAAAGTCGATGTTGACTTGTTGAAAGCAGCGAGAGAAAGGAAGTTAAGTAGTCCGGTCAGCGGCCAGAGAGAGGAGTGAGAGAGAGAAAGGAGGAGGAGTGAGAGAGAGAGAGAGAGGAAAAGAAACCAGAAAGGGTGAAAAATAAGAAGGAGAGAGACAGGTAGAGAGGAAGACAGACAGGCAGGAAGGAAAAGTCAAGTAAAGAGTTGAGAGTGCGCGTCATAATTATTATAATAAAAACTTACTTGGACAAATAAGAAAGTGACGCGAGCATTCAATCATATAATAACAATTTAACAAATAAATATGCATCATAATACATATATGTACATACCTACATCTATATGTATATATACATGCATACATATATATATATATTATATATATATATATATATATATATATGAGTACAGGGACACCACAAATAAACGTAGAACACAACGAGAAACGAAAACAAACGAGGAAACGGACTTTTTTAACAACAAAATTATTTTATTTTATTTTTTTGTTTATCCCTCTGCAAAAGAATTTTATTTAATTCATTTTGCAGGAAGGGTTGCTTCGGCCGGATCGTGTTCTGCCCTTACCTTCGAAACACGCATTGAGTCGAACCAGGGGCAGCTGGTGAAGGGGAATATTCCTTGTGTTGTTTGTCTTGTACTCTGTTTTTCGTTGTTAAAAAAGTCCGTTTCCTCGTTTGTTTTCGTTTCTCGTTGTGTTCTACGTTTATTTGTGGTATCCTGTACTCATATATATATACAAGGATGAAAAAAACGGAGAAGTGGTACACAAATGCAAATGCAAATAAAGGTTATTAACAACAGGTATCATTCGACTAAGGACGAATTAAATTAAGCTGGTATGTGTCGAAGTGAAGCCTTACGACAGGGACATAAGAGATGAAAGGCATAGGGAGGAATATATATATTATATATATATATATATATATATATTATTATATAATATATACACATACATATATTACGTATATATATATATATATATATATATATATATGTAAATATACATATATACCCCCATCCATATATAGATATTACATATATATATATACATACATCCATTCATCCATATATATATATATATATATGCATATATATCATATGTGTGTAGGTATGTATATATACATATAATATATAATAATATATATAATATATATATATAATATATAATATATATTAATATATATATATATGAGTGAAATGTATTACATGCAAATTTACATATACATATGTATATATATGTGTATGTATGTATATTCTTATGCATTTATCTGTATGAATATAATTGAATTCATGTATGGATTTAGGGAATTATATAAGTCAATATGGACGTTCTTTTTATGCAAACACACAAACAGGCAAGTTCGCTCCCACACTGATTATTTTCCCTACTAAATACTCTCTATATTTTCATATATAATGCTTAGAAAAAGAATGACGATTTAAGATCAGCAGTAGCTGCAACAGTAACAGCAACAACTGCAACAACATGAGTAAGAGTAGGAAAAATTCATTGGTAATTCTTATAACTATATTGTGCAATACTAGTAATATCAACCAGAATCAGCGATGAAAGCAGCAGTGGAGCTGTTGTTGCTGCTGCTTGTACTACTACTACTACTACTACTACTACTACTACTACTACTACTACTACTACTAATACTACTACTACTAGCATTGTCGTTATCATCATTGCATT
>NC_043007.1:58456576-58466576 GCF_006345805.1 Octopus sinensis | reverse complement strand
CATCATAAAAAATAATTTCACGTGCGCATCAAAAATTTACTCTACGTATAAGGTGTGAAGGATGCCACGAAGACTACATAGGGCAAACGAGCCTTACCCTCAGAGAAAGAATGACAGTCAGTTCACCGACAACAACTGAGGGACCCCTCCACAAGACAGATACCACTAAGTGGACACTTAGACTTTGTGCACACAATAAGTCCCCCAAATTCTTAATCTTCCCACTATACCAATGCTCGGACAACACCACAGACCAAACACGAATAAATAAGGAATGTAATCTTATTCAAAAATACAGACCACAACTAAACATACTCTAACATACCCCCTGGGCACACATCCAGAGCAGGCACACAGGGGCACGCGCACACTCACAGCATATCGTGCGGGCGGGCACATGCGCGCATCGGCACGGATAGGACACACTAGCGGGCATTGACCGCACACATACGTGGCACGCACACGCATGCATTATATATATGTAGGTTATGTATGTGTGTGGGTGTTGTGTGTGTGTGTGGGTGTTGTGTGTGTGTGTGTGAGTGTGCACGTTGTGTGTGTGCGCGTGTGTATATGTATGTGTGTGTGTGTGCGTGTGTGTATGTGTGTGTGTGTGTGCGCGCGTTGTGTGTGTGTGTGTGTGCACGTGTGTATATATGTGTGCGTGTGTGTGTGTATGTGTGTGAGTGTGTGAGCATTGTGTACGTGTGTATGTATTTACATGTGTATTTGTTTTTATATATATATATATGTGTGTGTGCTGTGGTGTTATGCATGTGTATGTGTGTATATGTGAGTACAGGTTGTGTGTGTGTGCGGTATGTAGAGATAATTTTGAGGGTTGTACGCTATAGGTTTGTATTTTGTGTGTGTGGGTGTGTGTGTGAAATTTTATATATATATGTGTGTGTATGTGTGTGAAAAAATATATGTATGGCATGTATGTATGTATATGTATATATATATATATATATATATATGTGTATATATATATGTGTGTGTGTATGTGTGTGTGTGTATATAATTTTCATGTATGTGTGTGTATAAACATGTGCATTATTTGCATGCGCATTGTGTATATGTATATTGTATGTATGTGTACTGTATATGTATGTGTACAATTAAGTGTATATATGTGTGTATGTGTGCATTGTATATATGTATATTGTAAGTGTGCTATATATACATGAATACATGTATATACGTTGCGTGTATATATATGTATGCATTGTGTATGTGTGATGTGTGTGTGTGTCTATATATATTATATGTATGCGTACGTGTATGTGTATGCATTGTATGTATGTATATTGTGTGTATATGTGGTATATCTATGTATGTGTATGTAAAACACTATTTATATGTATATATGTATATATGTATATGCATTGTCTATATATATATATATTATATGTATGTATTGCGTATGTATATTGCTGCATATATTGTGTATGTGTTATATACATGCTGTGTATGTGTATGTATGGTGTATATATATGCTAGGTGTATTTGTGTGATATTTATATTATGTATATATGTGTACGTGTGTTGTGTGTGTGTGTGTGTGTGTGTGGGTGTTGTGTGTGTATGTGTTATATATGTGTTGTATATTATATAAATACATGTTATATTTGTGTGCTGTGTGTATATATTATATATGTGGGTGCGTTGTGTGTGGTTGTGTTCTGTGTGTGTGTGTGTGTATGGTGTGTGTGTGTGTATACTATGTGTGTGTGTGTATTGTGTTGTGTGTGTGTGTATATATGTGGTGTGACAAACAGACGCTGTCTGACCAGCAGGCACACGGACACATCTATTCACGCCCGCATACTCACCTCCCAATAACCCCAAAATCACTGATGCTTGAAGGGGAAGTATAAACCAAACTGGGTACATATTTTTTTTTTCTCTAAATCCAACTTTTCTGCTTAACAACAAACAGGTCAGTAAAAAACAAATTCTCGCCTTCGATTCAAAATATTCTGAGATGTCTAAAATATCCATTTAATTTTCTCTGTCAATATTACAAGCTTTCTCACCAAAACTATTACACTTCCTTATGTCTTTAACATGTCCTTTCTACCCAGACTGTATATATATAACATGTAATGTGACAATTTGCGACAACCAATAATTACAACCAAATTTCCAATAATATATTGTTTATTCTTTTCTGCCAATTTTTCCAAATATTCTCATCATACTATTGAACTTTTTATACTATATTTATACATGTATGTGACAATTATGTATAAAAAAAAACATTTTGAATTCATAATATTCAATGTGACAATTATGTAAAAAACTTTTTTTGAACCCATAATATTCAAAGTTACTTTGACAATCTTTTACAAAGAGTGAAACCGGTTAAGTAAATAAACATCGTTTAAATTGCATTTTCAAACTTTTTTTCATATATAATATATATATATATATATTATATCTTCTTTACTCTTTTACACTTTCACTTCTTTCAGTCAGTCATTTGACTGCGGCCATGCTGCAGCACTGCTCGATCCCAAGAATTATTCTTTGCAAGCCTAGTACTTATTCTATCGGTCAGTTTTGCCGAACCATTACGTTACAAGACCGTAAACACACCAGCATAGGTTGTCAAGCGATGGTGGGGGGACAAACACAGACACACATAAATAGACACACGCATACACACACATGCACACACACACACGCATATACATATGTATAGTTAGATATATACTTGTGGATGTGTGTCTCTGTATGTGTGTGTTTGAGTTAGCCCGCGCGTGTGTGTATGTGTGGTGTGTGTATATATATGTGTGTGTAGGCACAAAAGTGGCTCTGTGGTTGAGAAGGTCGTTTCGCAAACATGGGGTTTTTGGTTCAGTCCTACTACGTGGAACCTTCGGCGAGTGTCTTCTACTATAACCTTGGGTCGACCAATGCATTGTAAGTAAATTTGGTAGACAAAAACCAGGCATACATACACACATACATACATATATTCAGGCATACATACATACGGACCCCCCCATTATATATGAATGTGTGTAAGTGTGTGTGTGTGGTGTGTGTGTGTGTGTGCATGTTTGTTTGAGTGCATGTATGTGTATGCGCGATTTTATGTTTATTCCCATGTTACTTCAGAACCAATGCTGGTCCTTTTACCTCCCTGTAACTTAGCGGTTTGGCAAATAGATTTCAATGTGTTTGACTAAACCCTTGAAAGCAGTGCCTGCCACCGTGGTCACATTCCAATGACTGAAACAAAAAATAAATGGATGGAAGAATCTCTCTATTTCTTTCTCTCTCTGTCGCGCGTCCATACACACACGTACACGCACATAGGCATGCACGTACGATTACTACTACTACTATGGCAATCCCTCAAGGTCGAGGATGATGGTCTTCGCGCAAATTTATTGGTGAGTCCGCAGGTGACTGATAAGACCAATTCTTGCTCGAAAAGATCGGTCACAGTGCGGACATCTAGTGCCGGAAGGGAGACGTACGATTATACATATATACATCTATACATAAATATATTTGTGTCTTTGTATCTGTGTTTGTTCCCTGCCACCGCTTGATGACCAGTGTTAGTATGTTTACATCCCTGTAACGGTTAGGCAAAGAGATCGATAGGATAAGTACCATGCTTGAAGAAATATGAAGACATAAGTACTGAGATCGATTCATTCGATTAAGAATTCTTCAAGGCGGTGCTCCAGCATGGCCACAGTCAAATGACTGAAAGCAGTAAAAGATTATATATAGGCGTAGGCGTGGCTGTGTGGTAAATAGCTTGCTTACGAACCACGTGGTTCCGGGTTCAGTCCTACTGCGTGGAACCTTGGGCAAGTGTCTTCTACTATAGCCTCGGGCCGACCAAAGCCTTGTGAGTGGATTTGGTAGACGGAGACTGAAAGAAGCCCGTCCTATATATGTATATATATGCATGTGTGTGTATATGTTTGTGTGTCTGTGTTTGTCTCCCCAACATCGCTTGGCAACCGATGCTGGTGTGTTTATGCCCCCGTAACTTAGCAGTTCGGCAAAAGAGAACGATAGAATAAGTACTAGGCTTACAAAGAATAAGTTCTGGAGTCGATTTGCTCGACTAAAGGCGGTGCTCCAGCATGGCCACAGTCAAATGACTGAAACAAGTAAAAGAGTAAAAAGAGTAATATGTATGTGCGCGCGCGTGTATATATATATGAATTATATATATTTGCATATACATACATACATACATACATATGCATACACACATACACACACAGACAAACAAGCACACACATGTAAACAATATATTTCTTTAACCCTAAAAGAATATACAAGCACTGGCGCAGTGACTTGAAATGCTGAAGCTTTCTACACATCTTTGTATTTTCCAACGGGACTAAAGATATTGTGGTGCACAAGTTTACCGTCGTACAGTGGTAAAAAATGTCTGATGTGTCATTTTCAGTGTCTTTCATATTAACTTTGGTGCTTCATTCCTGAATAAGGTGAGAATGTATCATGTTGGTAATAGTTGCTATGGTTTGGGAAGCTGAAGCAGTCTAACACTGGAATTGTTGAGGATTAGTGGCTATTGTAGTGACAATGGTTGTAGTTGAAGGTTCGAAAGATGGATTAGTGACATGTTTTGCTAATGTTTTGATAAAATAATTTTAAATTGATTCGCATACAGTTTCTTAGATGAACAAATTGAGCTAAAAATCTAAGAAAAAGAATAAAAGAAAATATGAGGCACATACACTATCAAATGAAAAATAAAAGACATGTTTAACAAGTGAAAACAAGAATTTACACAATGCAAGCAAAAATATTTTATAACATCTATTTTCCTGGAGTTGCTACTCAAGGGGAACTATCAGATATCACTTAGCAGCCAGAAAAAAAGAAAAAGAAATTTCAAAACACTGTGGCAGTGGCTTGTCACTAAAGCAAGTACCTCCTTGCTTGAAGAATTTATCTCAGAACCAATAAGAAGAAACCAACAAGAAGAGACGAACTCCTACTTTACACAGCCACTGAATGCTCTCTCGATTCACTGGCCAATGTAACACGAGGTTCACTGCAAATAATATTAGTTGCGTCTCTTTCGTTACACAATGCATACAGGTGATAAGCGTGGTGGCATCTGGTCAATTTGGATCTGTATGTGTACAGAAGTCCTTATGACACCTGAAGACAACAAATCCCTTCCAGATGTGTAATCCATTGTATGTTCAGAAAGAAAAATTTGAGGATGCAAAACAACACACATGGCAGTTGGAGCTGTTTGAGGGCTTTCTACCCAGAGGAGCAAGAAACACAGAGAAAGTGCAATCAAGGGCCTGGAAAAGCTATGCATAATAGTGGGAACCGATTATCTAGAGCAGTAGTTCTCAACCGTTTTGTATCTATGGACCTCTTTCAATGTTTAAAAAAATTATATTACGTCTTTATAATTAAATATTATAAAAGAAAAAATGTGAAAATATTTTGTGTTTTGTGCATTACAGAAGTATAACCAATTTATTGCCCATACATTTTAACAACAAAATCTTATATGGATCCCAAGGGGCACACGACACGGAGTCCGGTTGAGAACCATTGACACTGATGAAAATTATATCTCAAGCTTATAATGTTCAAAATGTGCAGTACCTTAACATTATGAGGACGAGGGCCTCTTAATATGCGTGTGTATATATATATATATATATATATATGTATGTATGTAGGTATGAGTGTGCATATGTGTATGAGTGCGAGCGTGCGTGTGTGAGAGTGTGTACTTGTGTTTGCGTTAGGCTCAGAAATCAGTTGGATTGCTTACGTACCCGTAGCTAAGTAATTGAAATAAGTACTAGATTTACAAATAAACAAGTCCGGGCGTCGATTTGATCGACAAAAACCTTCACGCCAGCGCCCCAGAACTGCTTCAGGCCACTCGCTGATTGATAGCAGTGGAGAATATACATACATACATACATACATACATACATATCTATCTATCTATCTATCTATCTATCTATCTATCTATCTATCTATCTATCTATCTATCTATCTATCTATCTATCTATCTATCTATCTATCTATCTATATGATAAGGCAGCGAACTGGCAGAATCGTTAGCATATCGGGATAAATACTTAGCGCCATTTCTTATAGCTGTACGTTCTGAGTTCAAATTCTGCTGTGGTCAACTTTGTCTTCTGTCCTTTCGGAGTTGATAAGTACCAGCTAAACACACTGGGATCGATGTAATCAACTTACTTCCTCCCCTGAAATTACTGGTTTTGTGCCAAAATTTGAAACCAATATGGAGTGACTGTGGTAAGAAGCTTGATTCCCAACCACATGGTTCCAGGTTCAGTCCCACTTCGTGGCACCTTGGACAAGTACTTTCTACTGTAGCCTCGGGCCAACCAAAGCCTTGTGAGTGGATTTGGTAGTCGGAAACCGAAAGAAGCCTGTCGTATATATTTAGGATCGCGGTTTCGATTCCCAGACCGGGCGTTGTGTGTGTTTATTGAGCGAAAACACCTAAAAGCTCCACGAGGCTCCGGCAGGGGGTGGTGATCCCTCCTGTACTCTTTCACCACTCTTTCTCTCTTTCTTCTGTTGGCCTGCTCGCTTAGCCAGCGGGGTGACGTCGTTCGAATGCTAAAACAATGCGAACGCATTGTGACCAGCGATGTGTAGCAACATCTGATGGTCTGGTCGGTCACGTGATCACGTGATATATATATATATATATATATATATATATGTGTGTATGTTTGTGTGTCTATGTTTGTTTCCCCGCCATCGGTTGACAACCGATGCTAGTGCGTTTACGTCCCCATTACTTAGCGGTTCGGCAAAAGTGAACGATAGAATAAGTACTAGGCTTACAAAGAATAAGTCCTGAGGTCGATTTGTTCGACTAAAGGCGGTGCTCCAGCATGGCCGCAGTCAAATGACTGAAACAAGTAAAATGAAAATAATATAATATATATATTATATATATATACACCCATATATGACACGATGAAATGGATAATAGTCAGTTTATATGTACGTATACATCTAAGTATATGTCACATGTACATGCCGGCCTACACACGAAATATTTAGCAATATTCATGCGTATTCTTTGCTTGTCTGCGTCTATGTTATATATATATATATATATATTATATATATATATATAATATATATTATAGAATGTATGTATGTATACATACATGCATGAACGAATATATGCATGTACGTATTCCGTTAAGAAGTTCAACAAACAGGCTGCGGCCATGCTGGAGCACCACCTTCAAAGGTTTAGTCGATCATATCATCCCCAGTATTTATTTGCTCTTTCTACTTATTTGACGTAACTTTATTTGTCGAAGCACAAAGTGCTGTTCAGAGGTATGGAACTCGGAACGATGTGGTTGAAAAGTGAATTTCTTAACTATTTAGTAATGTCTGCATTCATGTTTGTATGTATGTATGTATGTATGTATGTATGTATGTATGTATGTATGTATGTATGTATCTATCTATCTACCTAGTATATAAATGATACACACAGACGCACATACACATGCACATATACATGCTCATTACACACATATACACACTCTCATTACACAGATATACATACATATTGCGTACATCTATGAATCTGTGTGTACATATAGAAGCGTGTGTGTGTATGTATGCATGTGTGGGTATGTTTGTGTGTGTGTGTGTGTGTGTGTTCGTGCGTACTCGTGCGTGCGCGTGTGCGTGCGTGTGTGCATGTGTGTGTATGTTTATTTGTGTGTATGTATTTGTGTGTGTGTAAATTTTTTTTTTTATCTTGTCTGAAGGGCGGAATCAAGTTGCCCTTCCGCTTGGGGAAGCACGAGTGATGAATATATATCCATTGTAGTCCATAGGGACATGATTTTGCTCCTTTGTTTTCGGAATATTTCAATTCAGAACACATTAAAATGTTGTGCTGAAAACAAAACAATAAGAAAAATCGAAGGAAAATGTATGTAAGGGGTGTAGAGACGCGATCAGGAAAGAGAAGAGGTGGAGGAGAAGTAGGAGGAGGAGGAGGAGGAGGAGGAGAAGAAAAAGAAGAAGAAGAAGAGGAGGAGGATGAGGGGGGTGGAGATGGAATATATGAAGAGTTGAAATGAGATGAGATGAGGTAGCGGCGAGGGAGATGACGAACGAGAAAGATTGATTGATACAGAAAGGGAAGAGAGAGAGAGAGAGAGAGAGAGAGAGAGAGAGAGAGAGAAAGAGAGATGAAGAGGGAGAAAAAGAAGAAAAGAAGGGGAAATAATAGGAAGAGAAGGAGAGGAAAATAGACAGATAGATAGGTAGATAGACAGAGAGAGAAAGAGAACGAAAGAGAGAGAGAGAGAGAGAGAGAGAGAAAAGGAGAGAAAGAAATTTTAGAGTTCATAATAGCAAAGTGTGGAAATATTGAAAAGTTAGAAGAGAGAGATAGGGAGAGAGAGATAAAGTGGTGTGTATGTATATAAATATATGCATGTATATATGTATGTCTATATATATATATATATATATATTATATATATATATGCATATACATACAGATACATACACACACACACATATATATATACACATATATATACACGCATATATTCAAATATGATATAAAAGCAGCGCTTTATATATATATATATATATATATATATGTATGTATGTATGTATATGTATGTATATATGTAGGTGTGTACTTTATGAGGGACCGGTGAAAGAGAAAGAAATATATAGAGAAAGAAATGTGGAGTGAGGGAGGGGTAAATGTAGAAGAATAAGTAAAAAACGAGAGACTGAATTTCCTTGAATATTATATAAATCATAAGAAGGATGGGAGAAACAGTGAATTAATAGAAGTCTAATGGTATTTGTGTAAGTGGAGAAGGAAGCTGATACGGGATACGTTTGAAATGATGTTAACAATGTTTTGTATGCAGCTCTAGTTCACTTTTGTCTTATTTTTTACAGCCCATCATTTTTGAACCACCAGGGAAATATATATTTTTTTTACGAGGGAGTGGAAGGCTTTATTGTATGCTTCGCGTGTCCAATTTTCAGTCGTAGAATCAAATCTATAAGATAGAGAAGAAGCGAAAGTTACAGCGTTATACAGGTGTCAGAAGATAGAGCGTCACTTCTGTTGAAAGGGACGTTGTTAATTTGAATATGAACCCGCATTGTCTGCACACCGATATCGTTATCGGTGGGACATGAGATTTACTGATTATGTGTTGAGACATCAAAAATACTGAACCAGGTGTAGCTCTGTGGTAAGAAGTTTTCCTAACCACATGGTTCCAGGTTCAGTTCCACCATGTGCACTTTGGGCAAGTGTCTTTTACTTGACCAAAGCCTTGTGAGCGAATTTCGTAGATGGAAACTGAAAAAAAAAACCGTCGTATAATATATATTTATGCGTGTGAGTGTTTGTCCTCACGACCGCTTGACAACTGACAGGTGTTGGTGTGTTTTTCGTCTCCGTAACTTAGCGGTTCGGCAAAAAAGAACGATAGAATTAATGTCAGGATCAAGAAAGGAGAGTAACTGGAGTTGATTGTTCGACTAAAATTTCTCAAGTCTGTATCCCAGGATGGCTGCAGTCTAACGACTGAAACAAGTAAGTATTCCTGTATGGTTGTGAAAGAGGCAAAAACTGTAAATCTGACTTGCAGTGTCTTTATCAATGGCTCAACTGTTTTCCTATATCTGATAAGGAATGTTATAGTGGGAGTATCATCCATGTACTTAGTATATATATATATAATATATATAAATTATATATGCATGTATATATATATAGATACATACATATATATATATATATATATATATATATATATAATATAATATTAATATATCTATTATTGAATAAATGAAAGAATGGAGTAGACGAAGATGTTAACAAAATTCCTTTACTCTCGACACATGTTCGAAGACAGCATGTTTTCATTCCAAAGGAATAAAGGGCATTATGCAATCTTCTCAT
>NC_043007.1:58453994-58456476 GCF_006345805.1 Octopus sinensis | reverse complement strand
AAATTAAAAAGGACTTAATAAAAGGATAACTAGAAAATATAGCGAAATATCAGATTGTGTGAAAGAGTAAAAGGCACACACACATACACACACACGCACACACACGAACACGCACATACACATATGTGAGTGTGTACAGAGATCCGATTGTTGTTGAAATCAAAGATGCAAACAACGGTAAAAGGTTGCAGCGCTCTTTTACGCTTATTGGGCCTTGACAAATTACTGTAGCGTCTCTCAAAGATTCCCTCATGTAAATTTTTCAAGCGGAATAATGAAGAATTTCGATGCTTCTTCGCCATCTTATTGGTCGTTTCCAACAACATGTTCTTTCAAGTTGGTGAGATATCATCCCGTTTTGGCATCAGCCACTTCATTCGTTCCTTGCCTTTTCGAATTTGCCTTTAATGGTAAGATTTTTCACCTTTTAATATGCACACACACACACACACACACACACACACACACACACACACACACACACACACACACACACACACACACACACACACACATATATATATATGTATATGCACGCGCACACGTACACATATATACTAGATAGTAAGAACCATAAGTTACTTCTTTCTTTCTTCTTCATCACCATCTACTACTACTACTACTACTACTACTACTACTACTACTACTACTACTACTACTACTACTACTACAACTCAACAGTAATAAGAATAACAACTAACGTATAACAAGAGAGAAAGACGGAAATAAAGTGAAAAGGAAAAAGGAGAGAGAGAGAGAGAGAGAGAGAGAGAGAGAGAGAGAGAGAGAGAGAGAGAGAGAGAGAGAGAGAGAGAGGGGCAGATTAGAGGAATATTTGATTTAGTTAGAAACAGGAATGCAAATGTAAACAAGAACACTTTGTTACCATCTATCTATCTATCTATCTATCTATCTATCTATCTATCTATCTATCTATCTATCTATCTATTTGTCTGCCTGTCTGTCTGTCAGTCACTCTGTCTGTCTGTCCGACAGTCCGTCTGTCCATCCGTCCTTCTGTCAGTCTGTCTGCTTGTCTAATACATATGTGTTAGCATGTATGTGTGTATGAGTGTGAGCGCTCATGTACGTATATGAGTGAAAAATTATATTATCGATATGACCACCACCACCACCACCACCTGCAACAGTAACAGCAACAACAACGACATCCATAATAACAAGCATAATTTTTTAACAATTACAAGACGGTGCCCACAAGTTGTATTTTTTGTTTGATTTCTGATACGTATATATTTCGTTCTAATCTTCACATTTCATTCAGGCATTCTTATAATCCTTTGAACTTTTCCTCCTTCGCCTCTTCCTGTTTTCCCCCTTTTCTCTTCCTTCTCCACCTCCTCCTCTTTATATCTGTTTAGTTTTGTCCATTTGTAACTAATTGTCAGTCTGTATCTCATGATTCCTGTTGTCTGTCTGTCTCTCCTTTACGTCAGCCTCTGTGTTATTTTCATTTACGCATTATATCAACCACTAGCAGTATCGCCCGGCGTTGCTCGGGTTTGTAAGGAAAATAACTATATAAGCATTTTTAGAGAGTTACTTCCCTTATAGATGCCAATTCGGGCTTTCTTAGCCATTTCTGTTTTGGTGTCTTCAAGCCATCAAGTCGTTGTTCTAAAAGAACGCTGGTCTCCTTGACAACGCTTTACGACGTTGATTTCCTTACACTCCCTCCCCACAGCTTCACGAGGGAGGGAAGAAAGGGGAGAAGCAAACAGGTGCAGGTGTGACCATGGACGCCAACTCCGCCGCCATCGACACACGAAAAATTATGCATTAAAATGGAATAAAAAATGATGTTAAATTATTTTTAAAATCGTAGACTCATCGTAGACGCGCGCTAATACTTAGACGGGCTCGATATGAATCACGACTATAAGATACCCGAATTTGGTTAAACTGCATCGCAAAATGTGGGAGTAGTTAGGAATCTAAATCGAAGGGGACAGACACTCACACAACTACAGTTCTATATATATAGATTTTCTCTCTCTGTCTACAAACACAGGTACATTATAAAGTAATGTATTATCTATTATCTATTATCTATCTATCTATCTATCTATCTATCTATCTATCTATCTATCTATCTATCTATCTATCTATCTATCTATCTATCTATCCTTTTATCTAACTATCTAACACACACACACACACCACACACACACACACACAGAGACACAAGTATGATTCCATCTACACATTTATTTGCCGGACTGAATAAGATTTTTTAAGGAAGACTAGCAGATGGCTATGAATGCAAGTCTCCTCTCACCTCACCATCAATATTTTATCTAAGGGAAAAGCCTGAATTGAGCCGATACAGCCTGGCAGTAGTGTCGTCGCAAGCCATCTTTTCCGATCCTCTAATACTTCTGTTAACCAACTTCAAATTTCGTGAATTCTTGATGTATAAACACAATGAAAGAGTTACTTAAATTAGACTTCAAATTTTGAT
>NC_043007.1:58441494-58448994 GCF_006345805.1 Octopus sinensis | reverse complement strand
ATGATGATGATGATGGTGATTATGATGATGACGATTATGATGATGATGATGATGGCGATGATGATGATGATGATGGTGATGATGGTGATGATGGTGATGATGATGATGATGGTGATAATGATGGTATGGTGGTATCTCCCATTGCTGCTGCTGCTGCTGCTGATGATGATGATGATGATAAATTGCTACTTTCCGTGTCAGAATCTTAGGTGTTATTATTCTTGTGTTTAACTGCTGTCTTTCTCTGACGTATCTTCATTCCACGATCGACGTGCTAGACATGTCCATTCTATTTATTTACATTGCTGGCTGACCTGTCATATACATGCATGCATGCATACATACATACATACATACATACATACATACATACATACATACATACATACATACATACATACATACACCCATTCATACATACAAGCATGCATACATACATATGCTCAGATATATACATCTATAAGTATGTATATATATATATATATATATATAGTGTATATATATGTATCTTTTATCTTTTACTAGTTTCATTTATTACACTAGTGTCATATTTGAACACCACCCTGAAGAATTTTTAGTTGAACGAAACTTAAAGCCTGGTACTTACGCTATTGTATCTCTTTTGCCGAACTGCTAATTGATTAGCGGTGGGGGGGGGGCATAAGCACACCGACACCAATTGTGAGACGGTGGTGGGAAACAAGCACAGCCACAAAGACATACACACTCACCTACATCAAGTGACCTGGGTGAAGAGGGTGGCTGTTGAAAGAGGGTAGCTGTTGCTCCATGTGTGGCAACAGGACTCTGCACCATGTCACACAAGCAGGAGAACCCAGTCATGGCTGTCAGACAATTTCTGCGACCACATCACCCCTAACATCTGGTCACCTAATTCTTCAGACCGCAAGTCCCTTGATTATTATGTATGAGGTGCAGTTGAGCGAGAGACCAACAAAATTCCTTGTAACATCAAAGAATAACTGAAGGCAAGCACTATGGCAACATTCACTAACTTAAACGAGGAAATCGTCCAGAATAGTTGCAGGAAATTCCGTAGTCGACTAGAGGCCATGGTTGAAGCCAATGGCGATTTCATTGAATAAATTTGCTCTTTAGTATTTCAAGATACTTTTATGTAATCTTGATAAATATATCCGTTAAAATGAGATGTCAGTGTTATTTTTATCTATGCGTAATTTAGACGACAGTTTATTCACCGCACCCTGTATACACACACACACACACACACACATACATGTATATGAACTTTTTCCGTGGCATGAAACGTTGGGACATGCCAGCAGATGGCGTCTAAACCATTTAACATATAGTTATAGTTGCTGATATGGCTTACAGTGGGCCTTGTTCGGTATGCAGCTTTGATAAGTCAAAACAACGACGAAACATCGATGTCTGTCGCTCCGAGTAAGCACCTGATGTGAGTCGCCTCGCTTCACTGTGAATTACTTACAGGTGTTCTTTTTTTTTATACCAGGCGCATAAAGAATATATTCTCCTAGATCTAAAAACCGCAGCCTACTCACAAAATAACAACACACATACCTTGTGTTTGTGTGTTCGATTTTGTTTTTATATATATACATATATATATGTATGGAGTGGCTGTATGGTAAGTAGCTTGCTAACCAACCACATGGTTCCGGGTTCAGTCCCACGGCGTGGCATCTTGGGCAAGTTTCTTCTGCTATAGCCCCGGGCCGACTAATGACTTGTGAGTGGATTTGGTGGACGGAAACTGAAAGAAGCCCGTCGTATATATGTATATATGTGTGTGTGTTCGTGTGTCTGTGTTTGTTCCCCTAGCATTGCTTGACAACCGATGCTGGTGTGTTTACGTTCCCGTCACTTAGCGGTTCGGCAAAAAGAGACCGATAGAATAAGTACTGGGCTTACAAAAAGAATAAGTCCCGGGGTCGAGTTGCTCGACTAAAAGCGGTGCTCTAGCATGGCCGCAGTCAAATGACTGAAACAAGTAAAAGGGTAAAGAGTAAAGAGAATATATATATATATATATATATACACACATGCATATATATATATATTATATATATATATATTATATATATGTGTGTGTGTGTGTGTGGTGTGTGTGTGTATGTATGTATGTATAATTACAGTCATCAGTATCAGCATCCACAAACAGTGATTAGGCATACGCAAACTTTAAGTTAGTTAAAATGTTTGTGACGTATTTCAACATCTAGTGGCAAATTCATTGCAGTAACTAGAGAAAACAATTGTCTCTTGTGGTAAAAAGTGTAAAAACCCTGTATCTGCCCAGTACTGCCCTCTGTCAGATTTCCAGACGGACGCTTTCTGGATCTTAGTCTTCCTCAATGGGAAACACCAAAGAGAAGTAACTTTGAGCAACTTTTAAAGCCGTAGATTTGACTAAAACACTGTCAACAACATTGACTGAGTTGCGCTGTTGAGCCCCACGGTGGGGAGAAATTCCATTGTATCATCGTCGGATGTAGTTGAATGTCTTCATAATGTATTGTTCATTTGTTCTAATATGTTTTTGCACCTATCTTTAATTTATGGGGCTTAGATGTTTTTCTTACTTTTCATTAGTAAATAGTTTTCACCATTATATCATTTATATATATATTGATAGCTATAAGTTATGATAGTTATTAATTATTATATCTATTTATCTAGAATAATTTATTATTATTTTTATAAAGGGATCTAACGTATTACACTTAGTTTAATTTGAGAATTAATTTTGTTAGACAATATATTATTGAATAATTAGGTGGTATATTTATTAAGTAGTATTAAATTTAAGTAGCTTAGGTTTTATATTAATTGATATTTTGGTCAACTATATTATTGAGTGATATATTAAATCTATAGAAACTACACATATATATTAATTATATAGTTAGTTTAGTTAATGAGTGTGTCTATATTTGAACCATTTCTTATTTAGATTCCAGTATTAATGGCTTGTACTAGCATTGTGTATATTAATTAATTTTAAGGTTTTAGTATTAATTGCTTAACGGGTATTAGACTGTATTTGGATGTTTATCAAATAAATATGTTAATTAATAATCTGATTTAATGTATATAATTTAAAGTATTGCATTTAGTTTTCACTAAATGTATATTTAGTAACTCATATATATATGTTAAAGAATATATTTATATTTTAAAAGATTATTTACGCATATTTATTAATTAATTATTTTAATATTTTAGTTTATTTTTAACCTGAGGATAGCTATATTTATATCGAAGTGATTTTACTAATACTACTAATTTATTACTATAATCATTTCTTAAATATAGCCACGAAACACGTGTCGTTATTCTACCAAATATATACGTTTTATTTATTATTTTGCACATTACTTAATCATCGGTATATTATTGTTACTTTATATTTAATATTTCTATTATTAGTAATTTTCTAGACGGTGTAATTTAATTGTTCATTTTGAATAGATAAAAGGTGTTCTTTTCTATTTTATATATATAAATATATATATATAAAAAATATAAATAATATATACATACATATATACACTACCTACATATATATATATACATGCATATATGGGTGCAGAACATCAAAAAATAACGTTGAACACAATGAGAAACGAAAACATAAAAACAAAAACATAGAAAACGAACTTTTTTTCGAACAACGAAAAAGACAGAGAAACGAGACATGCAACATAAAGAATATTCCCCTTCTACAGTTGGCCCTGTTTCATCTACTCTGCTTTTTCGAAGGTAAGGACAATACGCGACTTCGTTGAAACAGTCCTTCCCGCAAAGCAAATATATATATATATATACAATAATATGTTACATTACTCGGTAGTCAAGATAAAACTCTGAGTTTCAGATGCCGAAGTGGAAATCCACAACACCATCTCTTCAGTTATCTGGCTATTTGAAAACGCTATGAAAAAATACCGTTAAATAAAGGGAAATTACTGTGTTATAACTCTGCTTGCCTGCGTACTTATACATCGCTCGCATTTTTCGTCATAAAAATTATATAAAAATACATAAAAAATATATAAAAATATATAAAAATATATAAATTCTTCTTGGGACATAACATAGAAAGCATGTTCTATCTGTTTTATTTAGGGGACCAAAAACGTAACAGAAATTTAGTCACATGTGGGCATGATCCGAAAAGCTCTGTCCTTGTATTTAGACATGTAGTAGGGTCTAAGCTGCTTTTCCAGATAAGCCATCTCTCCATGTCGCATAGACCGCACCTTCCGCTGCCGTTGGTATAGGGCTTACATCTGGCCAAAATCTTCCATTATATGTTATAATCGACACCTTCATCTCTTAAAGACCAAATATGATTAGATAATTGTGTCGCTTTTCTTTTGTTCCAGTGCCTAAAGCTCAAAGTGTGGTTATTGAACCTGGCCTTGAAATTACCCTCTGTAAGGCCCACGTATTTCTTCGTCAAAACGGTGTCTTTAGTGCTTATAGAGTTTACGGTAGCTTCCTATAAGAGTTTCCTATAAGTATGGTTAACTGGAAAATGTCTATAGGGGGGGGGGTGGCATGAACCTACATTAATATAACTTAGTCTATCATTGGGCTTCCTATAAGGCTTATAAATATTCTTATTAAGATCTAAGGAAACGTCTAAGAAATTGACAACCGTCAGGTTAGTATCAATAGTTATACTAAGTCCGAAGTATTTCATTAACTGGATAATGTCCTTCCTAAAACGATCTTGTGCTGGTCCATTTGTATTAGCTGTTAAGGCGAGGGCATCATCTTTGTAGATGGCGAAATGTACGTTAGGGAATGTCTTACCTAAGGTATCTAGGAGAAAAAGTCCAATTAGGTCACAGATGCCTGCCCCATCATATGAACCCATGCTCATATCGAAAGCGCCCTCTGTGTCGGTGTTTTTTACCCACTTTGCGTTCTCACTGAAAAGTAATGTCTTTCTAGCATGGAAGATTATGTCCTTATCATTGGTACTAATTTCTATGAAGTCGCTAGCGAAGATGAGGGCCTTATCTAGCAGTTCTTTAGAGATAGAGGCATAAAATCAACAATATCGAATTGTGTAAACTCGCTTTTTTCTTATTCTTAATAGCTTTAAACCAGTCTACGACTTCTATACTATTGGACCATTGTACTAGCCTAGTATCGGTCTTAATTTTCGTATTTATTTTATCTAAAATTTCTTTACTAATAATCCCAAGTTCTGACTTGGCTGGGTTGATAAGCCTACATTTAGGGTTGGAAAGGAAGTTTTCTTTGTGATCTTTAATAGTATAAAGGCCTCTTTTTGGGGAGGGCTTCTATTTTTTTTATCTAATTTAAGTTTAGCGGCGATGACGCTAGCTTCTTTATTAATTTCGTTATATGTCTGTGCCCTAGCCTTAGTATAATTATTAATGATGCTGTTGTGTAAGAGTTGTGTGTATTTGCTGTTATCTACCAGGTATAAGTTCTTGGTTTTATCCGAAAAAAGTGCTTTTTTCTTGGAGCTTTTTATATGTTTGATATCTTTTTTCAATTTATGTTGGAAATCGTTAAAAGACTTACGAAATTTTATTTTGCTCATAATTTTCAGCAGGTCCGCTTCGAAATCTTCCAAGCCTTTAATCCTGGGAGTGAATTTTTTGGATTTTATTCGATAGAAAATGTTTTCCTTGGTGTCCGCTTCTGTATCAAAAAAGAAATCCTTCCATCTCATACGCTTAATTACATCAGTAATTTTCTGTAGAATTTTCTTAGAGTAAAATTCCTTTGATGGGATCGGTATATTTTTCACAGAATAATCTATGTGATATGCATCCATATTAAATTCTTCTGTGTGTGAGAGTCCTCAACCGATGTTAGGCGATAATCCAAAAAGGCCGTATTAGCTCTTAGTTGAGAATAACGTCGTCCGGGAGGTGATTTATTGATAAAACGGTAAGATAACAAAAGAAAGAAAGAGACCTCAATATTATGTAAATAGAGGAAATTTATCTATACAATAATATGTTACATTACTCGGTAGTCAAGATAAAACTCTGAGTTTCAGATGCCGAAGTGGAAATCCACAACACCATCTCTTCGGTTATCTGGCTATTTGAAAACGCTATGAAAAAATACCGTTAAATAAAGGGAAATTACTGTGTTATAACTCTGCTTGCCTGCGTACTTATACATCGCTCGCATTTTTCGTCAAAAAACACCGACACAGAGGGCGCTTTCGATTTGAGCATGGGTTCATATGATGGGGCAGGCATCTGTGACCTAATTGGATTTTTTCTCCTAGATACCTTAGGTAAGACATTCCCTAACGTACATTTCGCCATCTACAAAGATGATGCCCTCGTCTTAACAGCTAATACAAATGGACCAGCACAAGATCGTTTTAGGAAGGATATTATCCAGTTAATCAAATACTTCGGACTTAGTATAACTATAGATACTAACCTGACGGTTGTCAATTTCTTAGACGTTTCCTTAGATCTTAATAAGAATATTTATAAGCCTTATAGGAAGCCCAATGATAGACTAAGTTATATTAATGTAGGTTCATGCCACCCCCCTATAGTATTCAAAAATTTAGTTAAAAATATTAGTAAGAGGATTTCTAGCCTCTCCTCTGATGAGGACATCTTCAATAGCGTTGTCCCAGTTTATAATAAGGCTTTAAAAGATAGTGGTTTTAGCGAAAAAATAAAATATACACCTATCACTAGCCCAACAGTAAGGAAAAGGAATAATAGAAATAGGAAGGTCATCTGGTTTGCTTAGCTTACTCACCCGAGGTGGCCTTCAATATAGGTAAATATTTCCTAGCACTTATAGATAGACATTTTCCAGTTAACCATACTTATAGGAAACTCTTCAATAGACACAATTTAAAAATTAGTTTTAGTTCAACTACCAATTTTAAAAACATAATCAAACATAACATACAAAAAACACAACAAGAAAACAGCTGTTCATGCAGGAATAAAGAATTGTGCCCGCTAAATGGAGCTTGCATGTCCAAGACCATCATATATGAAGCTACCGTAAACTCTATAACCTCATATGTATATATGTATGTATACATACGCACATACATATATATATATATGTATGTATACATACGCACATACATACATGCATACATACATACGCACATACATACATGCATACATACATACACACACATATATGTATACGCTAAGGTTGTTTGAAACGTAACACATGAACACACATCGAGACACATCAACACAGTCATAGTTGTTTCAACGTTTACATTATCCTAAAATACAAAATCATCACAGATTGGCAGAATCGTTCGATCGTCGGACAAATTTCTCTGAGCTATTTTTTCCGGCATTTAAGGTTCAAATCCAGCCGAATTCAACTTCGCCTTTCATTCCTTCCGCGATCGATGAAATTAAGCGCCGATCATCTGTCTACTAAACATCGCACGGCTTTAAATTGCAGGTCTTGAGCCTCAATCAGAAACCATTATTATAAAAT
>NC_043007.1:58396494-58431494 GCF_006345805.1 Octopus sinensis | reverse complement strand
TGTCAATATTTGTAAACATCACGTGTTATGTCTCCGGTAACTCTTTACTCTTTACTCTTTTACTCTTTTACTTGTTTCAGTCATTTGACTGCGGCCATGCTGGAGCACCGCCTTTAATCGAGCAACTCGACCCCGGGACTTATTCTTTTTGTAAGCCCAGTACTTATTCTATCGGTCTCTTTTGCCGAACCGCTAAGTAACGGGGACATAAACACACCAGCATCGGTTGTCAAGCAATGCTAGGGGGACAAACACAGACACACAAACAAACACACATGCATATATATATATATATATATATATACATATATACGACAGGCTTCTTTCAGTTTCCGTCTACCAAATCCACTCACAAGGCATTGATCGGCCCGGGGCTATAGCAGAAAACACTTGCCCAAGATGCCACGCAGTGGGACTGAACCCGGAACCATGTGGTTGGTTAGCAAGCTACTTACCACACAGCCACTCCTGCGTAATTTTCTTTCATGTAAATAAATGTTTTTGTTAATTTAAAGGAGAAAAGCAGTTTTGAATCTCTGAACGAGATGTTGGCAAATAAACTTTAATTTAAGAGATTTATCCAAAAAATATTATTTAGCTGTTATTTTTAGCACACTTCCTCGCAGACGTTTCAAAGACTGTTACTATGGAAACAGGCAAAAGAGTTCTCGTGTTTTCGCTTGTTGCTATCGAAACAGACATGTATGTGTTTGTGGCTTACGATTGGCTGAAATTGCCAAAATGTTCAAACTTTAATTATCAATAACTCTTTATTGATTTATAGCGAAAATTACTTTCACGCTACTAATTAGCCTAAGAAAGTATATCATTACACTGAATATGAAATCAATTCGAACAGGAAATTGACACTGGCAGCCGCTGGCAATCAAACAGAAAAGTTCCTTGAACGTTTTTAGGTTGCGGCATTTCGTCGAGGGAAGGTCCTTTTAAAGATATAAAGTGTTAAAAACCCAATATATTTCAAAGCCAAGCGAAACGAATCTCCCTGGAAGTGAACGAGAACGACAGATATCGATATTTCGCCTGAGTTTGAAATATACTGTGTTTTTAACTCTTTACGTCTTTAAAAGGACCTTACTCGAACGAAACATTGCAGCTTAAGAGCGTTTAATAACACACATACTTTAAATATGTAGCATTGATAATGTTTACATTATAGAGCTGCTTCTAAACACAGATTTTGAATTTTGTTTTACTTGTGCGTTACAGTTGCATATCAGCAGATAGATTTTCGGCTGCCTGCATATATGTCAGGCCAGTGGTTCGAATTCGCGTCGAGAATGAATCGAGTATACAGCACCGATGAACAGAAATAACTGCGTACTATCGACATCTGTCGTTCTCCTTTACCTCCCGGGCGGTTCGTTTTGCCCGACTTTGAAATGTACTGAGCTTTTTAAACACTTTCAGTCTTTAAAGGCACTTTCGCTGGGTAAAATACCGCAGCCTAAAAGATTTTAAAAGCACGCATACATTAAATATATGACATTGATAACACTGTGTGACAAAATTTTGACTTTTTTTGTCATTGGTCAGTGAGTGTTATTTCCTATTTGCTTCTATCTAGTAACCGAAGGAAATGACTAGTGCTTCCTTC
The DNA here is from genome assembly GCF_006345805.1 of Octopus sinensis. NCBI lineage: Eukaryota > Metazoa > Mollusca > Cephalopoda > Octopoda > Octopodidae > Octopus > Octopus sinensis. Next base: position 58,429,876 of record NC_043007.1, on the reverse strand, counting down.
AAACTTTGCTTTTGTGACTTGGACATCAATGTTTTGAAGCTAACATTTTCCGTTACATTTCAGACGGAGTTGCTGAAGCAGAAATATCGTTATAGCAAATATTCTGCTCAATACCATAGATTTGCTGGTCAGCTCCTTGACCTAACCACTTGAGCATGTCCCTTAGTGGCTGACAATATGTGCATCTCTGGTGACAAGCAGAAGTAGTGGGGGAGCGTCATAAGCCATGTGTTGAGAGAGATTATTTGGGATTTGAATAAATGTAACAAAAGCAAAGTTTGAAGGAAATATAAGCCATTTTTCATACTTTCTAAGAAATAACAATTGCTACCCAAGTACAAAACTCGTGTTACACAGGGTAATATGCATATATGTATATATTTATGTATTTGTGTTAGATGGATGGACAAATAAAACGTAATTTCATGTGTTTATGCAGAGTTTTGGTGTGGCTTGGAAGGGATTACCCCTGTTTATATGTATTTGAATTACTCATGTATTTGTGTCAACGATCAAAACTCCAGGAACCGATTATGTTCGTATACATAGACGTCACTCTACATTAGTTCTCTGAAGTTATTACTTTCTTTAATTAAAAATTTAAGTTTCTAACTTTTTTCTTAAGATCACACATGTTGGGCTGAGGACCACTTTATAGCAACTTATTTTATCAATAAGTATTAAAATGAGCACTTTCCGGATTTGAAATCAGATCGGAAAAGGTCCTAAACTTATATTGTAAGATTGCAAGATATTAAATCCGGCATTTCACAATTTCATTCACTCACCACATTATCTTTAACTAATGCACACACACACACACACACACACACTCACACACACACACACACACACACACACACACACACACACACACACACACACACACACACACACACACACACACACACAGAGACTATTTTAGAATAATTATTGATACAGTCAATATCTGAATAAAGATTAACTTAATTATACAAAAAATATTATAAAAACAGAATGACCTTATAGAAGGAATTTCTCCCCCACCTATATATATATATATATATATATATATATGACCTTGTTGTGCGTGTCTCTCCAGTCAAAGCTAAGACTAGATCAATGAAAATAACGAGAGTACTGACTCATGTGTATAAAAACAGTAAACAAATTATTTGCTGATGCACGTTGATCTCTTCTAAACTGGTAATAATTCATGAAAGACATTCAGAACAGCGAGAAACCAAGCAATAACATATCTATCTATTCTCAATATGGTCTGGCTTATCCGAACATAAATATGCTGATCGTTGTTGCTTTTCGTTATCGAAGAGCACCTCCGTTTAGGCGATATATGCTAGTAACACATACAATTCATACAATTTATATAAGCGGGCTTCTGTTGTGAGACTTTATTGTCAAGTTTTGAATGTGTGTGAGAGCTAAATGACAGCAAGTCAATGAGGTGGAGTGTCTACGGGATTGTTCGATCTGCTGAAAATAGCTATCAAATATACCTCAAATTACAGCTAGAGTTTTAATAGAACGGAAATATGTATATTGGATAATTAATAATACACTATGGCTGAAAATTTAACGGTGGTAGTCACGACTGGAACGCAGTCGATCATGTGTGCGCTCGATCGGAGGCGACATGGAAATAAACATCAACAAGAACAAAAACAAGAACGACAAGAACAAGAACAACAACAACAACAGCAGTAGCGACAACAACAACAACAACAACAACAACACGGCGGAGAGGGTATTGCCAAGGAATATTTACTCTAAAGACAAATTATTTTCCCGCTACATGCAAACAGTCGTATATTATCGACTGTATCAATAACCAATGAAGATGCAGCGATCTGTGACGTGTTAGGGCGGTGACAATCGAAGCGTCAGACCGATGTTATTTAGAAAGTAGTTCCTGTTGGTGATTTTTTGTTGGTTATTTTTGGTTTGTCTGTTTATGATTTGCTATGTTTGTGCGTTGTTTTTTTTGTATGTATTTGTTGAGTGTTGTTTGTTTTTGTTTTGGTTTAGTTTTAATTGCTTTCTCAGTCAGATGGAAGAGGATTGTAAATATATAAATATAAAACAAAACAACTCAAATGAGTCAGATGTCGGTGTGTGATATGATGGTGATATGTCTATATGTGATATGTGAGCGTGTGATATGGTGTGGATATATTATGTGTAATGTGTTTATATGTGATATGGTTGTGTGTAATATAATGGTGATATGTTAGCGTGTGATACATGGGATATATTATGTATATATGATATATTAGTATATGATACGATCGATATATATTTATATGTGACACAATGGTGATAGGTTAGTATGTGATATTATGATATGATAGTGATATAATTTCTGTTATATGATAGTATGTGTGACATGCTGATGTGCTGTGAAGTGAAGCAGGGTCTAATGTTGGAAGGGGGGGGGGACACGTTCTTGCCCCTATTCTCGCTTGGATTCCTAAAATGTTTTGTCGTATACATCGGTAGTAATAGAGGTAGCAGGAATATCACTAATAGCAGCAAATACTACCAACTAGAACAATACCAGTTACAACAACAATATTCGCCTCAATGGCATTAGTATCAACAACTACCACCGTACCTCTAACTGTTTCACCATTTACATCAATACATACAAATATAAATGCATTCATACATACATTCATGCATACACAAACATACATACATATATACCTCCCATACAACCCCAAAGCATACGAACTAATATATCTCAAAGAAGACCTGGATGTGAAACGCTCAGTATACCGAAAAAAAAATTATTCATGGGTATGTTACCCGAAGACTTGGAGAAAATAGTAATATCGACACGAAGCGAAGCCTTTCTTGCACCCGTGACCGCTACATCACATCATACTTCGAAGGTTATGCATTTACAGTCCAAGAATTGGAGATTGCTAAAAATACATAAACGATAGAGTCAGTGAAGCACTTGGAGCTCCAAGGTACAACCGAAAATGTAGGTTATGTCATACTTCTGTGGAAGACATCACACATGTGATTAGCATCTGCCCCAAAATATCAAGGAACCACCTCTCCATGCGACATGGCGTTGTCATAAAATCAATGCTATACAATGCTATCCAGTAAAAAAAGACTGCCCTGGAATAAATATAGAGAATCCCACTGTCGCTGAATCCGTACACAACCATCAACGCAAAATGCTCTGGTGGAACATTCCCATCAAAACATCTGTCAAGTGTAAATATAACAAGCCGGATATTGTTGTTTGGGATGGACAAGAAAACGTATGTACTGTTATAGCAGTCAGCGGTCCTGCTGATGTGAATGTCTCTTTGAAAATTAAAAAGAAAGCGGATAACTGTGGACAACTACTCCGAAGCCTCCAGCTTCTATATTCCGATTATTTATACCAATAATAATTGATACACTTGGTTTTGTGAGTTAATGGATAAGCTAGGTTTTTCAGAAAAACATATCAACCAACTTGCACATTACAAATATAACCTAGAGCAGTAAAAATATGCAAGTCTTTTCTAAATTTTAAAATGTGACATTAGTATTGTCGTCTACATTCTAACGATGGAGTCTCGTATCTTTGTTAGAAGTCAGCTCCTTCTACACAGCAAGAATTTAAACGAATATAAACAGAAAAGAACATATATACATACGCGTATAAAAAATTACACACACACACACACACACACACACACACACACACACACACACACACACACACACACACTCACACACATGTTCCTTTCCACAAGGAAAAGCTTGACAATGACTTCGAAGTTTAATCTGATGATGGACAGTAGTAAACCGAAACTTCAAAATCATCCTCAATCTTTTCTTTGTAAAAATTAACAAATATGCACTCTACTAAAAATATTGAATGATCTTTCAATTTAGTGTGAAATTGCTTTATACAGAACTTTATATAAAAACGAGCATTGTCACCTATATATAACTTATGTGTGTATATATATATATATATATATATATATATATATATATATATGAGAAGAAATGGAGCAACAATTAACAATTAGAAGTTGATCATTGATATTGAATGGTAATAGTTTAATTACAGTTAAAATAACATTTACAGCTGTTTCAGTTTGTTATTTTTGAGCTAAGTTTGCATTTATCTCGTTCCATGTAACAAACATCGTCAGAATGATATGAACGCATACATATATATGGTATTTACTAAATCACAAACCCAGCTTGTGTAAGTGTGGGGACTTGATAATTGCGTCAATTCTCAATTATATTCCTCTCCTTTTACTTTATGTGTAGCGCCCTTTTTTATAGGCTCATCAGCTGGTTTAGTATTTCATCAAGTTTGGACATGGTCTGTTACCACTCCAAATATGAAATAAGCTCTTCTTAAATACAACCATCATGTCGTTTCCAAATACCATCGTTACAACAGATTATAACGAATGACAATAGAAAAAATACAATAGTCTTAAAAGTTTAATATTTTCTGTTTTTGATTGTATGGTTACAAATTTACCACTATATTTTTTAATATTTATATCTACATACAAAATTTGTTACATTTTTTAACGGTAAAACGTTCCCATTAGCATCTTTTAAATGTACGTTCTTTCATAAATATATATATATATATACGTATGTGTATTGTTTTCTTAAAAAGTAGAAATTGTTATTTTTTTTAGTGTCATTATATATGTATTTATGAACAGTTTCTATTGTCAATATCTTATTTTCCATTTTTTTCTTTCGTATATTTCCTTATTAGACTTACATCTCTCTAAGTAAAGTGTTATTATTGATCAAAATGGGATACGTTCCATTCAATTAAGATTCAAGTTGCTAAGAGCTATTGAAAATGTATAGATATTTCTCATTCCCCTACCTCTTATTAATAGAATTTTATAAGCATCTAGGTCTGGTAATACCTTATTCTGCTAATGGTAAGGAGTATTTCGCGCATCACTTACTTAGTTTGAAGAAGTTCTGTCACGATCGGAGTCCATCTGACTTGATCGAAAATAGCCTCTGCTTGTGCCCTTATCTCACAGACATTTCGTGACTGAAAACTTTTTACAAATATTCTAAATACTCGATCCACTTTCCATTTTCTGTCATTCTCTTACTACGTTCTCCCTCCATGCTCATCTTTCTATAGCTTTTAGAAATCTGAAATCTACTGTGTAGTAAGTATCTTGCTTCCCAACCACATGGTTCCAAGTTCAGACCCACTGCGTATCACCTAGGGAAAGTACCTTCTACTAAAGCCTTGAACCGACCAAAGCATTGTGAGTAGATTTGGTAGGTGGAAACTGAAAGACTACCTTCGTATCTATCTATCTATCTATCTATCTATCTATCTATCTATCTATCTATCTATCTATCTATCTATCTATCTATCTATCTATCTATCTATCTATCTATCTATCTATCTATCTATCTATCTATCTATCTATCTATCTATCTATCTATCTATCTATATAACTTACTTGGGTCGTTCTTTATGTTGCCTGTCTTGTTTTCCATTTGTTTCTTTCGTTGTTCGCAAAAAAAATGTTCGCATTCCATGTTTTCGTATTTCATGTTGTTTATGTTCTATGACGTCCTGTACCCATATATGCATAAGTATATGCATATATGTATGTACATATATGTATGTATGTATGTGTGTATGCATGTATGTATATATATATCACTGTGACCGACCAGGCTATCAGATGTTACTACACATCGCTAGTCACAATGCGCTTCACATTGTTTTAGACTTCAAATGATGTATATATATATATGTATGTATGTATTATGTATGTCATCGAAAAAATTGCTATGAAAATGACCGTTAAACAAAGGGAAAATACTGTACGGCTGACCGTTATTAAAACAAAAGAGTTATTAGAATGACCGATAAGTAAGGGGAGGGAATAAAGGTAAGGGAGTAAAAATGTTCATAGTAATCGTGTAAGAGCGCATGTTTATACATACACATCTGAAACTCGGAGTTTTATCATGGCTACCGAATAATTGTCACATATTATATTTACAGATAAATTCCTCTATTTACATAATATCGAGGTCTCCATTCTTTTGTTGTCTTGCCATTTCTATCAATATATATATATATATATATATATATATATATATATATATAATATATATATATATATATATATATATATATATATATATATATATATATATATACATATATATTGCAGCGTGGAAGGTGTTTATAAGCCATTTAAGAAACGCACAAAAGCCGTTCGATTCACTTCAACATTTAAGTTTAATTTGTCAAAATATTTTCGTCGCTAAAATCCGCGACCTGTTCACTGACAAAAATCCGTGCTGAGATGCAGCACGGATTTTTGTCAGTGAACAGGTCGCGGATGACAAATTAAACTTAAATGTTGAAGTGAATCGAACGGCTTTTGTGTGTTTCTTAAATGGCTTATAAACACCTTCCACGTTGCAATTGTTTTCGTTTCAGCACACGATCTCAGATCAAATTAACTTGCTATGCGAGTACATCTCCGTATATATATATATATATATATACTTTATTTAAAGCAGCAGAAAATTCATCAAAAATCTGTTACTCTGAGTTCTCGTTGCCGTTCATCAGACAGTTCTGCTAGAATGGAACATATATATTAATTCAATCTATACTCTTACAAACGCTACACCTTTAAAAAGAAATGGACTTGTTTGATTGGCCCTTTAGAAAAAACGTCAATCTTCGAGCGATAAACAAAAAGGTCAAAAATATATGTATATATATATAAAAACTATAAAATTTAAAAATCGCGAGGAAAATACCGAGGAAAAAAACCTGTTGCCGTAATGAAGACAGTACAAATTAATGCATAGAAATTAACCTGTTATAATACTATATCAATATATATATACTCTTTTTCATATATATATATATATATATATATATATTATATATATATATATATATATATATATATATATTATATATATATATAGAAAAAGAGATGACACCAGGTTCCATGTTATTAGTCTCGCAGTGTCTAAGCAATATAAGGCGGTGAGCTGGCTGAAACGTTAGCACACTGGCGAATGCGTAGCCGTATTTTGTCTGCCGTTACGTTCTGAGTTCAAATTTCGACTTTGCCTTTCATCCTTTCGGAGTCGATAAATTAAGTACCAGTTGCCTTGTACCTAGAGCAGAAAAGAATGTCTAAGCAATATATATATATATATATATATATATATATATATGTGTGTGTGTGTGTGGTGTGTGTGTGTGTGTGTGTGTGTGGAGTCTTTGTGTCTGTGTTTTCCCCCACCGCATCTTGACAATAGGTCTTGGTGTGCTTTAAAAGAAAATAAGTACTGGGGTCGATTAGACTAAAATTCTTCAAGGTGATGCCCCAGCATGGCTGCAGTCTAATGAATGAAACAAGTAAAAAATAAAAGATACTTTGTGAGAAACGTAGTATCTACAGCCGCAAATGAGAATTTCATCTAAGCCAACAGAACTCCTACTCCACAAATATTAACGTACTATATAGTAATGTAATTCCGGCGGAGCCAGCATTATCACAGAAAAGCAATTGCAGTCGTTTTAGATTTCTTTTCAGTGGTATATAATATAAATAGATAGAATACCATTCATATATATATATATATATAATCTTCAATCTTCCATAGACTATACATATATAGTTTTATGAATCCAGTTTTATAATAAATCTATTTCTGTTTGAACATCTCTCCATTTTTTATACTTGTTTATGGTATATTCTTATACCTATAACGAATCTCCTCAAATATTATTTTCATACTCCTATTACTCGTTTTGGCTGTTTTTCATGAATATGATGAATCCTTATCAGAAATCACCTTTTCTCTCTTTTTGGATCCCACAAAAAGTTTGAATTGTTCTTTTTGAACTTACCATTTCTCATATATATATATATATATATATATAAAACTTTATAAATACAAGGGTAAAAATGATGAAATAATAATGAGTCAGAAGACAAATATTTTAAAATATAATGGTGTTTGAAACATACACAGAGAGAAAACCACCACGTGCATTTCTTACATGCTAAAATGGCAGTCAAAGCCTAAAGCCACGTAAAAACATTCTTATATTAAAGCACGTTGTTTGTACGCAAGCAAGACATTTAAGTGAATATATTTTTTAGTTAACTTTAAACTCATCAGTTTCACTATTAATGACCAAATAAATCAACTAATTAAATAATTAATTGATTAATTAATCATCCGTAGCTGGTCAGTAAGGTCGCTATAAAATGTATAAATATGAGACTACAATACGTACCGAAAATATAAAGTAAATACGTGCGCATTCAATCCCATGTTTATACACCAAGCATTCATCTCATACACTATTATATTTTAAAATACTTATCTTTCTGACTATTATTACGCATGATGACAACTGGTAAGAAATTAATAATTTCCATTCTTGTATTTATAAAGTTTGGAGGCGCGTGGCTAGTGGTTAGGGTGTCAGCACCATGACCGTAATATTGTGGTTTCGATTCCTGGATCGGACGACGCGTTGTGTTCTTGAGCAAAACACTTCATTTCACGTTGCTCTAGTCCACTCAGCTGGCAAAATTGAGTAACGCTGCGATAGACTGGCGTCCCGTCCAGCTGGGAAACACATACGCCATAGAAACCGGGAAACCTGGCCCATGAACCTGGCTAGGCTTTAAAAAGGGTGCATTTATTTTTTATTTTTATTTATAAAGTTAAATATTCAAATTCTTAGGTCGGATAATATACGTTTGAATTTATTAACTGCTATACTACTCTGGCTTCGCACATTGATTTGAGGGCATTCGACGTGAATCAGCGCTTGGCAACCGATGTTGGTGTGTTTACGTCCCCGTAACTTAGCGGTTCGGAAAAAGAGACCGATAGAATAAGTACTGAGCTTACAAAGAATAAGTCCCAGAGTCGATTTGTTCTACTAAAAGCGTTACTCCAATCAAATGACTGAAACAACTAAAGTAATAAAATCAAAATAATAAAAGAATATATATATATTATTTTGTCAGTGAACAGTTTGTCAGTTTTGTCAGTGACAGGTCGCGATCTCAAAGCGACGAAAATATTTTGACAAATTAAATTTAAATGTTGAAGTGAATCTAACGGTTTTTGTGTGTTTCTTAAATGGCTTATAAACACCCTCCACGCTGCAATTGTTTATATATATATATAAACACGCGCGCCCGTCAGAATTTTGTCCACCAAATTACATTCAAAATCATTGGTAAATGCGAAGTTCTTATAGAAAGCATTTGATCAACGTGCCGCGCAGTGGGATCGAATGCAGAACCACGTGCCTTCGAAGCGAAATCTTAGTCCCGTGGATATAGCAATTTATGTGTGTATGTGTGTGTGTATAAAAAAATGAAATATAGATTAATAGAGAGGGAAGGATGAAAGAGAGAAAAAGGGGAGTGAATTAGAGAGAGATAACGAACGAACAAGCGAGCGCAAGAGAGAGAGGGAGAGAGAGAGAGAGAAAGAAGTATAGAGAGATTGACATAGATAGAAAGACGTATACACACACACACGCACACACACGCACACACACACACACACACACACACACACACACACACACACGCACACAGATATATAGAGAGAGATTCAAAATTTAGAGATTGATGAATAGAAAAATACGTGGTGGATTTTCTTGTGGAAAATAAACAGAAAGAATTAAGGAATTTAGCCAATGACGTCGATTTAAGAACAGTTTTAGCAAATAAGGGTTTGTACGACCTTCTGTTAATTGCAAGACTATGTGTGCTTACGCATCCATGATGTTTAGTGCATGGGTGAAATTATTGGTGCAGCAAAAGTTAAAGAGAGGGCGGCCGTGATTGTGATTGCATCTGTCAGCTGGTGTTTTTACGATGTTTACACAGGAAGAGGCAAAGCGGGCAGTTCTGGCTGGCTTTGGATGTTCGGTTCTCGCAGTGTGAGCATGACACGGATGATATATTTGTACAGGGAAGTGTGTGTGTGTGGTTAATGGGTGGGTGTAACGATGACATGATCCGTTGACTACCAACCATACTTTTCCCATTGATGACATCAACAGCAAGTTTAGTATCCCCTCTCCCCCACTTCTTCTTCTTCTTCTTCTTCTTCTTCTTCTTCTTCTTCTTCTTCTTCTTCTTTCTATTCATCTTCCATCATCATCATCATTGACGTCGTCGTCGAGCCGTCGTCGTCATAGTCATGGCGTTGTCGTGATCACCATAATTAACATCGTCATCATCGTCATCATCGTCATCATCATCATCATCATCATCATCATCAGCAGCAGCAGCAGCAGCAGCAGCAGCAGCGGCAGCAACAACAGCAGCAGTAATTGCCGCAGCAGTTATAGCAGATCAGCAACATCATCATTAGCAGCAGCAACAGAAGAGTTAGCAATTGTAGTAGCTGTTTCGTTAGGAGCAGACTGGCAGCAAGCAGGCTGTTAAACCTGCCTTTCTCATTCAGGCGTAGGGAGGAGAGACTCGATGGATGCAAAATAAGCAGCAGACAAAGGTGGGGCGAGAAAATGGGAGGAGAAAGAGGAGAAGGAGAGAGAGAGAGAGAGAGAGCGCGGGAGAGAGGAAAAGAGAGCGAGAGTGAGAGGAAAAGAGAGCGAGAGAGAGAGAAAGAGAGCGATGGGACACAGTATAGAGTAATGAGGGTGGAAGGAATTGTGTGTATGTGTGTGTGTGTGTGTGTGTGTTGGGTAAAGTAAGACAATACGAGGTAGGAACCTACGGCGTTAATTATATTTGCCCAGCTCTTCGCTTCGGCACTGTTTCATTTTCAGGCACGCATTATGGCTCTACTGCGATCCTTTAGGGAGTTGACAGCAGTGAAAGCAACACCGGTAATTCTAGCTACAACAACTAGAACAACAAAAAAACAACAGCAACAACAACAACAGCAGGAAAAGAAACAATGACAACATGAACAGCAAAAAAAAAAAGCAGCAAAGAATTATAACAGCCATATTTAACCTATCTACTGCATGGCCGTCTTTCCCTGCTTTCACTATGAAAGAAATCGTTTTTTAATATATTTTCAAATTCTATCTATCTATCTATCTATCTATCTATCTATCTATCTATCTATCTATCTATCATCTATCTATCTATCTATCTATCTATCTATCAGTCTGTCTGTCTCTATGTCAGTGTTTTTGTCTGCCCATGACGATGGTTTAGCTGGTCGAAACTTCGAAGTCACTGTCAAAAATATTGTATAAGAATAATAAATTTGTACTTTACAAAAGTATAGAATAACCCATCAGATTAATGTAAAATTGTGTATTATAATTGAACATAGAAACACATCTATCTATCTATCTATCTATCTATCTATCTATCTATCTATCTATCTATCTATCTATCTATCTATCTATCTATCTGTCTATCTATCTGTCTGCTGTCTGTCTGTCTGTCTGCTTATCCGTCTCTCTGCATGTCAATCTGTCTGCCTGTCTATCACAGAAACAAATGGAAGATCGGAGTGCAGTGTTGAACAATGCAGGAACGTAGAATAACGAAAAAGGGAGATCACAAGTCAGTCAAATTAATAGAAATTGGGCAATACTCAAGACAGAGTATTGGATGAAATAGATGGAACAGTGAGATAGCGTGAATTGTAGGTATAAATTATATATATTGAGCTGTTAGATAGATTGAGTAGGGATGTATAGGAGCAAGTAAAATAGTCTGAGCAATGAAATAGATTGATCAAACAAACGCCAAAGCGATTATTGTTGATCTGCATAGGCAAAACTTGTATTCTTTAGTTAAATCAACGAAAAGAATACAGTGAACTTACTGTCCGGAGTGGGAAATTCAACACTTCGGACAGGATCATTCTTCCAGGAAAAGTTGATGTGAGAGAAATTAATGGGAGACGGCAGAGTGTGACATGCTCCAATTTAGAAAAACTGCCAGAAGAACACTGTCCGAAACGTTAAAGTTTCCACTTCCCACGGTATCGATTTTATCGATTTTACTAAGAGATATTTAATGGGGAGGAGGATAAATCGAGCTGTTAGCTAGATTGAGAAAGGCTATATAATGGCGAGTAAAATAGCTTGAGAATATTCTACATTTAGTAGTGGGATAAAAGCAGTGGCAAAAAATGTAATATGGGGTAAATTGAGCTTGAAGAGACGTGGGCAAGACTGCGGAATATAAGCTAAAATGAACATTCGTTGAAATACTCTGGATAAAATGAATCATAAAATGAATGTTGGAAAAAATGAAGAGTGTAACAGTCGGAGGAACGAAATAATTGTATAATAGGACAGCATGAACATAGTAACTTTCTATATAATAAACGCCAAACTTTCCTATCTCGTATTGTTCTACTCTACTCAATTCACACACTTATCAATCTTTCCCCATCTTTACTAAATACTGTGTCGTTCTAAGGCGGCGAGTAGGCAGAAACGTTAGCACGCCGGGCGAAATGCTTAGCGGTATTTCGTCTGCCGCTACGTTGTGAGTTCAAATTCCGCCGAGGTCGACTATGCCTTTCATTCTTTCGCGGTTGATAAATTAAGTACCAGTTGCGTAGTAGGGTCGATCTAATCGACTGGTCCCCTCACCCAAAATTTCGAGCTTTGTGCCTAGAGTAGAAAAGAAAAGAATACTGTGTCGTTCTGTCTCCTATTTCTTTCTCTCCCTATCCCTTCTGCCGTAAGTCCACTGGAAAGGGATATAACTATTTCCTTGGCTTAGTATTTGGCCCACGATCGAAAGGTTGTGAGTTCGATTCCTGGTGGCGCCTTGTGTTCGAGAGCAAGACACTTTATTTTACGTTTCTCCAGTCCACTCAGCTGGCAAAAATGAGTAGTACCTGTAACACAAAGGACCAGCCTTGTCACATTCTGTATTATGCTGGATTTTCCTGAGAACTACGTTAAGGGTTCGCGTGTCTGTGGAGTGCTCAAACACTTGTACGTTAATTTAATAAGTCGGCTGGACAGCGAAATAAACTGAACATTTATTACTCTGGGTCGTGAATTAACAGATTTGTTAGAGATATGACAAAAAAATCACTTGTATTATTTGCACCGGCTCCCTGCACTCTTATTCCAATCCCACCGAAGTCACATTTGTCTTACCTCCTTCCGGGGTCAATAAATAAAGTATCACCGCTCCCCCAGGGTAGGGTATTAGAAGAATTGCTAGAACGGGACGAGGTGCCTTGTGATGTTTGTCCTAACTCTTTATGTTCTGAATTTTTTGGTTGGTAGATATAATCCGTCACCCTGTTTGACATCGAACCTAGCCCTTGGGTTTTTCAGCGGAATTGACTTTGTTGCAAAAATTTGAACTAGGTATCCGGTTTAAGGATATTTTCCCACTTCCTTCTATCAGTATCGGAGACACTAAAAAAGGTGGGGGGAGAAGGGGGAAAAGGGAGATAAACGTTACCCGTTTGTCCACGACGAAACTGTAAAAAAAAAAAAAAACAGCAGTGAAATGTTGGATGCTTTTCGCTGTTGTATGTAATATAATAACGTTCAATATTTAAATCCTTGGCTTTTGACGTCAAAAAGGAATAAATGAATGAACATGATAAATTTCACCGATATATTTCATCTCACTACATTCCGAGTTCAACTTTCTCCAGGATCGACTTCGCCTTTCATCCTCCAGGGTATAATAAAGCAGTTCTATACACGTACAAGATCTGCTTAAATTTACGACTGTATGGTCTTGTGCGAATCCGAGAAGTTGATATGTATTGGCAGAATCAGTGAACCATTTATTTGTCATAAAATGAATAAAGACAAATATTTTACACAATACTATTTCTCCTTCATCTCCCCTCACGCAAAGCCAATGATCAATTCTGGTTTCTGTGAAATTAAATGGATGGGAGACAGACACCTCTCCTCTACGAAAATCTACAGAAGAAATAGTCTAAAACAGACAAAAGTTCACACATTTTGGGAGAGGATTTGGGTTGATAAAATCAATGCCAGTACTTGATTAATACCTATCTTACTGATAAGGCGGCGATCCGCCTTTACGTTCAAATTCCGTCGAGGGCGACTTTGATTTCAATCCTTTCAGGGTCGACAAATTGAGCGCTGGGGGGGGGGGTGTCAATGTAATCGTCTTTCTCCTTTCTCCGAAGTCGCTGATCTTAAACAAATTTTTGAAACTAATACTCATTTCACTGATACTCATTACTCTTTTACTCTTTTACTTGTTTTAGTCATTTGACTGCGGCCATGCCTTTAGTCGAGCAAATCGATCCCAGGACTTATTCTTTGTAAGCCTAGTAATTATTCAATCGGTCTCTTTTGCCGAACTGCTAATTTACGGGGTCGTAAACACACCAGCATCGGTTGGGGGTCAAACACAGACACACAAACATATACACACACTTACAAATATATACATACATAATATTTATATATATATATATATATATATATATATATATATACATACATACACACACACACATATATATATATACGACAGGCTTCTTTCAGTTTCTGTCTGCCACATCTACTCACAACGCTTTGGTAGGCTCGAGGCTATAGTAGAAGACACTTGCCCAAGGGTCCACGCAGTGGGACTGAACCCAGAACCATGTGGTTGGTAAGCAAGCTACTTACCACACAGCCACTCCTGCGCCTATGTATTCAAAATAAATAAGCTTTTGTCTCAAAATACAAAAGTTAACTATGCTTTTCATTCTCTCCGTGACCAGCGGTGAAAAGAGAAGAAGAAAGGCCAATTCATGGATTATTCTCAAACCAGAGACCAAGTTCAAATGTTTACAACAGGGTACGTTCTACTACTCAAAGGATATGTAGTGGTGTCGAGTGGGGTGATAGATTAAGTCTAACACCCGAGAACAGGTACAATTCATCCTGCTGCACTTCTGTACAGTTCCGCCAACCCAATTTGGTTTACAATATCTAACTAGGAGTAAAAGCGGGGTCGATAAAATAAGTACCAAATGAAAACTGGGGCCATGTAATCGATTTACTCCCTCCTCCGAAATTGCCGACCTTGTGCCAAAGTTTAAAAACTAATATTTAACTCGGTGTTATGATAGAAGTCATTTGTTCAAGGTGCGGTGCATTAGGTTTAAACTAGCGACCACGCAATTGCAGGGCAAAGTTCTTAAAGTCACAGTCATATCTGTATCCAATGATTTGGTTCGATTACATCGACTCCAGTGATAGACTGGTATTCACTTTATCGACTTCGAAAGGATGAAAGGCAAACACACCGCGGCGGAATTTGAATTCAGAACATAAAGACGGACCGAATGTCGCTAAGCATTTTGCCCGGCGTGCTAACGATTCTGTCAAGTCACCGCCTTATTTCCCGGAAATATTCTTTTCTAATCTAGGTACAAGGTCCGAAATTTTGGGGGAGGATCCAGTCGATTAGATTGATCCCAGTACGCAACTGGTACTTAATTTATTGACTCCGAAAGGATGAAAGGCAAAGTCGACCTCGGTGGAATTTGAACTCTGAACTTAAAAAGACTCCGCCGGTTACGACGACGAGGGTCCCAGCTGATACGATCAACGGAACAGCTTGCTCGTGAAATTAACGTGCAAATGGCTGAGCATTCCACAGACACGTGTACCCTTAACGTAGTTCTCGGGGATAATCAGCGTGACATAGAGAGTGACAAGGCTGACCCTTTGAAATACAAGTACAACTCATTTTTGCCAGCTGAGTGGACTGGAGCAACGTGAAATAAAGTGTCTTGCTCAAGGACACAACGCGTCGCCGGGAATCGAACTCACAACCTTACGATCATGAGCCGAATGCCCTAACCACTAAGCCACGCGCCCTCACTGAACTCTGAACTAAAGACAGACGAAATACCGGAGTAAAGATTTTTGCCAACATAACATGGCAATCGTGGTTTAGGACGAATGTTGGTGTAATTAAGCCCCAGGAGATATCATCTCTAGCTGGCTATACGACAGGATCTGTGTCCTTATATTTTCGAAGAAGGGAATATATATATATATATATAAGGACACAGATCGTGTCGTATAGCCAGCTGGAGACGATGTCTCCTGGGGCTAAATTACATCAACATTCGTCCTAAACCAGGACTGCCATGTTATGTTGGCAAAAATCTTTACTCCAAAGTACTGTTGCTGAATATCTTTCGTTGTGAGATTTAAAAATAGTAATTTTCTAAGACGAAATACCTATTTCTTTACTACCCACAAGGGGCTAAACACAGAGAGGATGAACAAGGACAGACACAAGAATTAAGTCGATTACATCGACCCCAGTGCGTAACTGGTACTTATTTAATCGACCCTAAGGCGGCAAGCTGGCAGAAACGTTAGCACGCCGGGCGAAATGCTTAGCGGTATTTCGTCTGCCGTTACGTTGAGTTCAAATTCCGCCGAGGTCGACTTTGCCTTTCATCCTTTCGGGGTCGATAAATTAAGTACCAGTTACGCACTGGGGTCGATGTAATCGACTTAATACCTATGTCTTTCCTTGTTTGTCCCCTCTGTGTTTAGCCCCTTGTGGGTAATAAAGAAATACGTACTTATTTAATCGACCCCAAAAGGATGAAAGGCAAAGTCGACCTCGGCGGAATTTGAACTCAGAACGTAGCGGCAGACGAAATACGGCTACGCATTTCACCCGGCATGCTAACGGTTCTGCCAGCTCGCCGCCTTTTTTCCCGAAAATATTAGTTATGCAAAAGCATAAAGTAGGAACTGGGGATTGATCTTGTTTTAACTCGGGCCATTCACTAAGCATATCTTTTATTTCTTACTCTACGGTCTCCAAATACATGTCTCCTAATATATATAAATATACGTGCGTATGTGTGTGTGTATGTGTGTGTGTATGTGTGTATGTGTATAATATATATAATATGGATATATGCGTGTGTAGTAATCACTATCTCCTGGTTCTTGTTTTTATTTTTTATTTTGTTTTTTTTTTATAGTTCCGTTGTACGTCTATCCTTTGATTATATGTTTTGTTAATAAATAAATGAATAGACAATGAACAAAAAAAAAAGAAAAGAAAAAAGAGAGACTTTATTGTAATCATCGCTAGAAGATTAAAGTTTATTACTCAATTACAAGAACCGCTCCACAAAACAACAAAAATACCACACACCAGTAACTGATCTTATCTCTATATTTTGTCATGTAGCATCAAGTTGAGAGAATATATATATATATATATATATATATATATATATATATATATATATATATATATATATATGTGTGTGTGTGTGTGTATATATATATATATATATGTATATATGTATATATATATATATATATATGTATATATATATATATAATATATATATATATATATATATATATATATTATATACATATATATGTATGTGTGCCTGTGTATATATATGTATATATATATATATACACTTGTATGTATGTATATGTATGTACATACATTTGTACACACACATAATATACGCATGTATATGATGTAAGTAGCAATGTGTTTTGTGCTATTAGTTGTTTACCGAAACGGCATTGATGTCGTTAATGGGAAAATGCATATTTGCTAATGGAAACTGCATAACTCTTCACTTTGAACCTTACTAATGTACCACCGGTGTCGCTGCCGATGGACGTGTCGATAAAGGCATTGACCGTTAGCTTATAAGTCTGCAGTTCTTATCCTAAAGTAGTTACAGTGTTTTGCCCCGTGGTCAAGATAATATACTACTGAAATGACAGTGCGATTCTTGCTCTAAGAAAGGTAGTACTAGAGAAATAACATCTTGCTGTACATAGTAAATAGTAACAACTCTTAAATTGACGTCGTTAGCTTACAGTACTGAGTTCCAAGGGAAGGTGTTTTATAATTCTGCTTCCGCTTTGACTTGTGCTGCTGCTGCTGTTTACTGAATATTTTCGCAGTTACTCAATAATTTTCATAATTTTCATAACTATTGTGTGTCTGTGTTTGTCCCCCCAACATCGTTTGACAACTGATGCTGGTGTTTACGTCATCGTAACATAGCGGTTCGGCTAAAAGAGATCGATAGAATAAGTACTAGGCTTACAAAGAATAAGTCCTGTCGATTTGCTCAACTAAAGGTGGTGCTCCAGCATGGCCGCAGTCAAATGACTGAAACAAAGAGTAAACGAATAATTTTCTAAATGGGCAGTAAAATGAACCAGTATCCCGGTTTAACAATTCACCAGCATCTCGAGTAAATTTAGTGGAGTCCACTCTGTTACAAACAGCCGGTTTAGTTTTTCGGTTGTGATAACTTCCCCATTCATTTTTCTGTATAGGGTACATGGGACTGATCTTCCCCCTATAATTAAACTACAAAACATTTTTTGTTATCGTCTTAACTTCTTTCTTCATATTTTAATTATCTAAAAATCGTTTCATGCTTTCTCTAATAATTACTCCACCCTGTGTATAATACATGCGCGCGCGCATACACACACACACATTATTCCGTTCCAGATATTTTTTGCAGCCCTTTGGCTGTATAAGTTATCGACTGTGCCCGTCATAAATATAACCTCCCTGTGTTCTACTTTGGAGTTTTCTAAATACAGTTACTTCCTTTATTGTTCCCGCCCCATTAGTCTTGCAAATCTATTTAACTTCTAGTTGAGACTATTATGTTATAACATATTACTGGTACACTTGGGCACAAAACTGTAACGTTTGCCTTTCATCCTTTCAGGTTCGATAAATTAAGTACCTGCTGCGTACTGAAGTCGATCTAATCGACTGGTCCCAGGCGCATGGTTAGAGTGTCGAGTTTATAATCGTGAAGATACGAGTTCGATTCCCGAACCGGGCTGTGTGTTGTGTTCTTGAGCAAGACACTTTATTTCACGTTGCTCCAATTCACTCAGGTGTAGAAATCAGTTGCAAAGTTACTGATGCCATGCTGTATCAGCCTTTGCCTTTCCTTTGAATAAATGACATCGGTGGTGTAGAGAGGAGAGACTGGTATGCATGGGCGACTGTTGGTCTTCCATAAACAACCTTGCCTAGACTTGTGTTTCAGAGACAGACTTTTAGGTGCGATCCTATGGTCATTCATGACCGAGGGGTGTAATTTAAAAAAAAATTTTTTTATGTGGGATGGGAAAGAAGATGCTGTGACATTTCTACCCTTCCCTTGTACATTATCTGCTATTGTTACATGTACAGATTGACAATGGAGAGGTTAATTCACAGACACATAACATACAAAACTATGTTATATGTGTATGTATGTAGGTATGTATGTATGTATGTATGTATGTATGTATGTATGTATGTATGTATGTATGTATATGTGTGTGTGTGTATGTGTGTACATATATGCACATTTGAGAGTGCATGCGCACGCGCATGTGTATGCTAGCGTGTCTGTATGTTTGTGTCAGAATGCATATTATATAGGTGTTTGTGTACATGTGCGCGAATATATTCTTTTATTCTTTTACTTATTTCAGTCGATTGACTGCAGCCATGTTGGAGCACCACCTTAAAGGCGCTAATTACGCTAATTACGAGGACATAAACACACCAGCATCGGTTGTCAAGCGATGACGAGGGGGGACAAACACGCACATACACACACACACGCACACACACTCATACACACACATATATACGACGGGCTCACAACGCTTTGGTCGGCCCGAGACTACAGTTGAAGGCACCCAAGCTGTCACGCAGTGAGACTGAACCCATAACCATGTGGGGTTGAGAAGGAAGATTCTTACCACACAGCCACGCTTGTATATACATACACATACACATACACTTATAGGCCCACATACACATTTATACGATGGTTAGATATACGGAGAAAATACAGATATGAGTAGAACTGACGGAAACTTAAGCACACAGACAGCTAGAGAGATACAGGGATAGACAGTTTTAACACTCGGACTTATGCTATCACATACATACTACATTCACACAGACATACATATATTTACTGATAGACAGACAGCAAGAGGGGGAGAAATAGGCAGATAGAGTGTGCACATGTTCGGTTTTATGGGGGGTGGGGATGAAGAATGGAAGATCACATTTAGTGGAAATAAGATGAATGACTGTTGTACCTACTTAACAGTGGCTATGTTTCCTCGGACACCATACTTGTTAAGGTCAGGTTAATACTTGACCTTCACTAAAAGTAGACTAAGTGTTTCAACTGTGCTCTGACGGATGATGTGAGAGAGCACTAATAAATATATTTTAGGCTACTGTCCCTCTTTATCTGATGTAAATGGAGAAGGGGGCGCAAACAAATGATGGAAATATTCCATGGAAAATCCATCCATCCATCCATCCATCCATCCATCCATCCATCCATCCATCCATCCAACTATCTATCTATCTATCTATCTATCTATCTATCTATCTATCTATCTATCTATCTATCTATCTATCTATCTATCTATCAGTGCCTATCTCACTGTCATTGTCTATGTATTTGCCTATCTCACTGTCTTTCTGTCTGTCTGTATGTATGTCTATCCCTCTCCCCACTCATTGTATATGGAGGTGCGTGGCTTGGTGATTAGGATGTTGAATTCATGATCGTAAGATTTTGGTTTCGATGTCTGGACCGGGAGACATGCTGTGTTCTTGCACAAAACGTTTCATTATACATTGCTCCAGTTTATTCAGCTGGCAAAAATGAGTAATCCTGCGGTGGACCGGCGTCCCATCCAGGTGGGGAATAGGGGAATATATACTCCATGGAAAGCGGGAAACCGGCCCGATAACTATACTGGGCTGGCCAACAGTCAACTGACAGTAAATCAAAACCCATTTAATTTCAAGACGTATTTGTGTTTAACAACTGAATGAGAGTGTGCTAATAATCAGACAAATATTGAGAAAAACAAAAATAAAAAAAACAAAACAAAACTAAACAAAAAAAAAAACAAACAACCTAGTCGATGATTTTAACTCGCACCATTTAATTATTAAACATTCATAATTGGAATGAATAAATAAAATTGAATATTAAGTACCTATGGACTTTTGATTTACTGTCGGGTGACTTTTGGCATCGGGAATAAACTACTTACCTATCTAGCCTGCTAGCTAGCTGTTAGTTTAAACCTCTATCGGCCTGCTTGTTTATAAATCTATAAAGATGTTATTTGAAAATCCATATCTGAATTTACATTGTTACGTATGTATGTATGTATGTATGTATGTATGTATGTATGTATGTATGTATGTATGTATGTATGTATGTATGTATGTATGTATGTATGTATGTATGTATGTATGTATGTATGTATGCATGTACGTACGTATGTATGTACGTATGCAAGGGTGTATTTATGTATATATGTGTGTATATGCATTTACTTTTTTGTTTGATTAGAATTTTTCCTAGGAGGAAGAAGCTGGTTTCAAGCAAAGAAAAAGAAGTTCCATCACAGGAATTTGGATAACACCAGCGATAATTGATACATATTGCTTATTTCTATCGTTCCAATTACAGATAATATCTGATAAGATGGCGTTAGCCGGTTTCTTTTCTTGTTTCAAAATCCTAAGTTTCCTAGATTATCATTTATTAACACAAGCAAATGCACCAGCCATTATTCGCACGAATGGGAGTTTATAATTGTCCTTGTCTTTGAAAAAGATGTTCACATCTGCAGAGCTGCTAACATCTATGGCTGTCCATGTATGTATGTATGTGTGTATGTATGTATGTATGTATGTATGTATGTATGTATGTATGTATGTATGTATGTATGGCTTCTATACCCCTCGCTCCAAAATTTGTTTGACCTTTCTATCTGCTCTTTATGTTTTTCTTTTAAATAATGTGAAACAGGCCAGTAAAAAAGCAGTTAAGATAGAAAATACTCCTTTCCATGCACCTATCTATCTATCTATCTATCTATCTATCTATCTATCTATCTATCTATCTATCTATCTATCTATCTATCTATCTATCTATCTATCTATCTGTCTGTCTGTCTGTCAGTCTGTCCGTCCGTCCATCTGTCTGTCTGTCTTTCTGTCTGTCTGTCAGTCTGTCCGTCCGTCCATCTGTCTGTCTGTCTTTCTGTCTGTCTGTCTGTCTGTCAGTCTGTCTGCCCGTCCGTCCGTCCGTCCGTCCGTCCGTCCGTCCGTCCGTCCGTCCGTCCGTCCGTCCGTCTGTCTGTCTGTCTGTCTGTCTGTCTGTCTATCTATCTATCTATTTATCTATCTATCTATCTATCTGTCTGTCTGTCTGTCTGTCTGTCTGTCTGTCTATCTATCTATCTATCTATCTATCTATCTATCTATCTATCTATCTATCGTTTTCCCTTTCCTATATGTCGTGTACTTACGCAGTCATACATATGTTTGTTTGCATAATCTAATTTCTGTTTGCGTAGTTATGTCTGCGTAAGTGTAAGCTGTAGTTAAGTGAGTGTCTGTGTGAACACTATGGATATGGCACAACACATTCAGGAAACAAAGGGAAAGTGGCTTAGCATAAATTCGATGACCGAGGGTTAATATTTAAAGAGATCCGTCTGTAGGCTCTTTATTTCTATTAGATCCATAACGGGGACAATGCCAAACAACAGATGAGTCAATGAAGAAAAATATGGTTTCTGTTTGTTTATTTTGTATTTTTTCTTTCCTCTTATCCCTAGTCTTTTATTCAGCGCTGATCTTTGCTTGACCCCATACGTTTCATAGCCACATGCTAATGGGGATTTTAGCGAATATTTAAATTCCCGTTTCAATTGACTCCTTCGTCAAATAGTCACAAACGATTATATTTACATTTGGCTAAGAGCCTGCTAATCATCTGTTCAGAGGAAAAAATAAAACGCCATTTTGTTGTAGTGCCTACTTTCACTTTCGGTTTTCTTACTCTCTTTTATTTTATTTTGCTTTATACATGATTATTATAATATTAAAAAGATATCTCCTGCTTTATTACCACTCGCGCCTCTTTTTCATTCAATCTTCTCCGCAACTCATCTGTTTCTCTGTTTACGCTATCAGCATCCTCAACTTTTTCATTCATCTTTATTCTCTTCATCTTTCTTCTAACGTCTTTGTCATTACATTTCATCCACTGAGATTTGCTTATCATATTTTGTTGTTGTTCTTGCCGTTGCTGTTGTCATTTTAAAGTTACTAAAAAAAAAAAAAAAAAAACCCTGGTGCGTTGCTCTTCCGTCCAACCATTCGCAAGCAAATCTGGCTTGATGAACCAACGAAGGAATCCCATACGCGTTCGTGTGACTAAGTATTGCTAACTCAGAAAACTTCATTCCTGCACCTGAAATTCTCTTAAAAACAAATGTATTTTAATATTTCAACGTTCCAAAAATAGTAAAAGTTTAATTAATTTTATAACTAGTATTGTTTACGAAAATGCTGTATATATAATATCCAGGCAGATACCGAATTTCTCTATGTAAAATGCCAAGACTGGTTCTTTCAGACGCAGCATTTTATGGTAAACTTCCTTTAACTCCCTTCTGAAGTTTTAGTTTATTTCTTGGTTACTTGTACCGTACTGATAATAAGGAGAATGAAAAATTTGAACATTCAAACTATATGTTTATTTCCAGGAGGACCAAAGAATTTGAATCAAACCGTTTTGATCTCAATAAATTTGTTGCGTGTTCTTCTTTCGTTTGTCCACTCACTCGTGTATATATATATACAGAACCACCCAGCGAACATCCACCATGGGTCATCACAATTGCTTAAGGTAAAAATGAATTCCTCGCTCTTTCGGAAACATCAATCTTCTGTATTGACTGCTTTCCACCACTTTGATCTGTTTTTTGTATTGAATACGTATCGCCACCGTGGGCCACTGCATCGAACACTTTGAACATATAGCATGAATGATCTTACTTCAAACTATATATCAACTATACATGAACTCTAAGATGTCTGACTCCGTTGTGTATTATAAATGAATTTCTTGTGTTTGACGGCATGAGCTGTCTTTTTTTATATATAACTTTTTTTGATAAGGTTCATTTCAGGAACTGAAACATGTTATAATGTATATATAAAAATTAAAAATTGTATAATACAGCAGCATTTTCGAACTTCATTTTTTACAAATATATATATATATATATAATATATATATATAATATATATATATATATATAATAAAATAATAAGGATAAATAATTTTTTCGATGGTTTTTCAGACAACCAACAATTATTTACCGGTAGATTTCGGTATGTAAATATGACCTTTAGCAGCGGGAACTTCTGTGGAGTTCAGTATATATAGTATATAAGTAAAAGGGCAGGCAACAGGTTGCTTTGCCGCACACCGAAAAAATTAGAAATAGCAGTCAGAGACTGTTTATTTCCATTTTCTACAAGTGGGGGCTCCATATACGACATAACCCTATATACATACATACATACATACATATATATATATATATATATATATATATATAGTGTATATTCAAACACATAAGGAATCCACTTATAGGAATGCAACACGCTAGAAAGAACAGCTAGGTTCTATAGCCACAAAAATTAGGGATA
This sequence comes from Octopus sinensis, assembly GCF_006345805.1. Classification (NCBI taxonomy): domain Eukaryota; kingdom Metazoa; phylum Mollusca; class Cephalopoda; order Octopoda; family Octopodidae; genus Octopus; species Octopus sinensis. Next base: position 58,405,304 of record NC_043007.1, on the reverse strand, counting down.
AAATTCGACAGGAACGAATTGAAAAATGATCAGTTCGTTCCTGTCGAAATTTTATCCCTAATTTTGTGGTTATAGAACCTAACTGTTCTTTCTAGCGTGTTGAATTCCTATAAGTGGATTCCTTATGTGTTTAAATATACACTATATCGTATGACTAATATATAGTATTTTTGACTAATTTTTTTGCACGTTAGACCACTGGAAATGTAAATTTTAATTAATTTCCATTTCACATTGATATGATTAAATATATATATATATATACATGTATATATATTCTTTTACTTGTTTCAGTCATTTGATTGCGGTCATGCGGAAGCACCACCTTTAGTCGACCAAATCGACCCCAGGACTAATTCTTTGTAAGCTTAGTACTTATTCTATATTCTCTTTTGCCGAACCGCTTGGTTACGGGGATATAAACACACCAGAATCGGTTGTCAAGCGATGTTGGGGTACAAACACAGACACACAAACACATACATACATACATACATACATAATACATACATACATACATACATATATATATATATATATATATATATGTATATATATATATATATATATATATAGGATAAATACTATCCCTTAGTGGGGATACTTAATTTGTGTGTTATATATATATATATATATATATGACAAGTTTCTTTCAGTTTCCGTCTACCAAATCCACTCACAAGGCTTTGATCGGCCCGAGGCTATAGTAGAAGATACTAGCCCAAGGTGCCATGCAGTCTGACTGAACCCGGAACCATGTGGTTGGTAAGCAAGCTACTTACTGCACAATCACTCCTGCGCCTATATATACGCACGCACGCACGCACGCACACACACACACATTTAGAAATAAATGCGTATATGTTATATGTCAATATATATATATATATACACATACAAACATTTCCATGCGTGTGTATATGCGTGTATACTTATGTATTTATATACACACATAATATATATATAATATATATATATATATATATATATTATATTAACAATTGAGGATAAAATCTTAATAAGAAATTATCAGTAGTCAGCGTGAAAAACCTCGTAAGAGAAAAAATCCGTAAATTCTTCCTCTTTGAAAATATTCATTTATATTATATTGAGGGTACTACTATTCGTAGATACCAACACGCTAAGAGGGACCAATGCGGTCAAAACTACTGAAAATAAACAAAATTTTACCGAATGCAAAACTTCAAAACACATCATTTAAAAAAAGAATTCAGTTACATATCACATGTGATTTCGCATTTAATGCAGAATATGCATTTCATGTTCATCAGTGCAACAAACTCAAGAAATATAAGAGAAAACATAACATTACAAGCTCGATAGCCAACCGTAGAATTCGTCGTAGCATGTACGAATGTTTATCTTTACATATCTATGAAAATGGCGGGCTTATTCGCAATGCATTTCGATAACAAATTGTCTAGTCGGAAAAAAATTCAGTATTGAACTATTCCGGTGAAAAATATAAATTAACAATTGAGGATAAAATCTTAAAAAGAAATATCAGTAGTCAGCGTGAAAAACCTCGTAAGAGAAAAAATCCGTAAATTCTTCCTCTTTGAAAATATTCATTTATATTATATTGAGGGTACTACTATATATATATATATATATATATATATATATATATATATATATATATATATATATATAAATGCATATATAAATATTTATGTACGTATGTGTATATACACGCATACATAATAATTCATATAAATTGGCGTTCCATGAGTTAGGACGAAGAGCATTCATTTCATCCGATCAACGACGGGACAGCCTACTCATGAAATTAACGTATAAATGGCTGAGAACTCCACGTACCTTTAACGTAGCTCGCTAGGTTTTCAGCTTGACATGAAATATGACAGGATTGGCCCTCTTTTGAAATACAAGTACAACTTATTTTTGCCGTCTAAGTGGACTGGAGCAACGTGAAATAAAGTGTTTTGCTGTAGACCACAACGCGTCGCTAGGAATCGAACTCACGACCCAACGGTCATGAGCCACGCGGCCTCACTTTAACACACCCACACATGTATATATATATATACATACACACACGCATACATACATATATAATATATATAGATACATACACACGTACACACACATATATGTATCTCTCTCTCTCTCCCTCTCTCTAAATATATATATATATATATATATATATATATATATATCAAATGGATGTCTTATAAAAATATTCTGCACATACAATAACAGCCATACCAACAATCCAACATACCTCCATCATCAGCTGCCCCACGAATATCGCTATTGCTTCGACCATTGGAATTTAGAAACAGTGTATTAAGGTGAACAAGTCACTGTATGAGTGTGCCAAGTGAAAATCAGGTATACCTTAAGTAAGCACGAGGTAAATAATTTTTTTTTTTATTAAGCATAACTATTCCGGGAACTTTTGATACCACTTTGTACGTTACTGGCGTTGTGCGTTTTCTCTTTAACATAGAAATGACGAAATTCTTTAAGATTGAGCATCTTATGACAGTTTCTGTATGGAGATTTGCGTTTTACATCATGACTGGAATCATTATTTATACATGTCAGTTGTCCAGAAAGTTTGCACAGTATCCAATAGGTGATAAAATGCTATGGAATTACAAATCAAGAAAAGAATTTGGTAGACGGAAACTATGTGGAGACCCGTCGGATATACATAGTTCATCTTTTAAAGTCATTAGATTGTGGTCATGCTGGAACATCGCCTTGAGGGAATTTTAGTCAGACACTAGCATTTATTTTTAAGCCTAGTACTTATTCCATCAGTCTTTTTGTCGAATCACTAAGTCATAGCGTCGTAAACATACCAACCTCGAATATCAAGCGATGGTGGGGGACAACATTCCCATATACACATATCTATCTATCTATCTATCTATCTATCTATCTATCTATCTATCTATCTATCTATCTATCTATCTATCTATCTATCTATCTATACACACATATACATACGGATTTATTCCAGTTTCCGTCTAACAAATTCACTCACAAAGCTTTGATCGACTCAGGGCTATTGTAAACTTATCCATGATGTCGCGCAGTGAGACTGAATCCGGAAACATGTGGGTAGGAAGCAAACTTCTAACTATACAGCTATATTCAACTGGTGTTGCTTTGTTTACGTTCACGTGACTTAGAGGTTCCACAAAAGTCTTATGCTTATTGACAGGATAAGTATCAGACTTCAAAAATAACTACTGGAGTCGATATATTTGATTCAAACCCAGCTAGGCGGTACACCAGCATGACCGCTATCCAGTGACTGAAACAAGTAAAAAAAAGAAAAATTACCGAGATTTCAAGTTTCATACAATGAAAACTAGTTAATCCTCATACGATAAAAACACTCTGATATTATAATATCAGTGACATATATGAATAGCTATCTGTTCTACTTAGATCTCCCGCTATTTCACTACAAGTTTAAATATAGGGTAAGAGTATAATGCAACATATATGATTGTTTATAGGATTGAGTTATTTTCCTTAGGTTGACTAAAACGTTTATGACGTATGACGAGGTTAATTGGGTTTTAAAAATAAGTTAATGAAATATAATATGAAAATGTCCAAGGCGCAGGAGCGGGTGTGTGGTAAGTAGCTGCTTACCAACCACGTGGTTCCGGGTTCAGTCCCACTGCGTGGCACCTTGGGTAAATGTCTTCTACTATAGCCTCGGGCCGACCAAAGCCTTGCGAATGGATTTGGTAGACGGAAACTGAAAGAAACCCGTCGTATATATATATATATATATATATATATATATTTTATATAGAGGGCATTATTATACATACATGCCACACGTATGTATGTATAATAATGCCCTCTATATATAAATTAATAGTTCAATAAGAAAGAATTATTTCGAAATTTTTTCTTTTATGAGGTTTTTTCACGCTATCTACCCGATAATTTCTTGTTAAGTTTTCCTTATTAGAAGTTGTCCTTAATTGCTATATATATATATATAATATTATATATATATATATATATATATATATATACATATATATTATGTGTGTGTGTGTGTCTGTGTCTGTGTATGTTTGTGTGTCTGTGTTTGTCCCCCCAACATCACTTGAAAACCGATGCTGGTGTGTTTACGTCCCCGTCACGTAGCGGTTCGGCAAGAGAGACCGATAGAATAAGTACTAGGCTTACAAAGAATAAGTCCTGGGGTCGATTTGCTGGACTAAAGGCGGTGCTCCAGCATGGCCACAGTCACATGACTGAAACAACTAAAAGAAAGAAAAAAAAGGAATAATGTATTATTGTATGACATAGTGAAGGAATTGCAGGACACGGTATGACAATTAATGCATTAGGTGCATTAATTAGAGAAGTCGTAATTATAGAAACATCAGCTGTAATGAATTGAACTGGCGTTTGCTAATACAGGAGCCTAAATATGGGTGTTCGACCCACAAGAAAGAAATTCTTCATTAAATCATACGTCAACGTCTTAAACATAAAGGTCACATTGGATGCGTTTTGCAAAAGAAAAAAACGACATGAAATTCACATTTGGATTGTCTTTGATAAGAAGTTTCCTCGCTCATGGTCAACTAGGTGTTAACATCGTAGTCATCTTCCTCCTCATTCTCCTTCTTACCATCGTCACCACCACCACCACCACCAACAACAACAACAACTATAGTGCTGCATTAGTGGCGGAATTGATATTTCTGAATTCGTATGCGAGTAGTAGTAGTAGTAGTAGTAGTAGTAGTAGTAGTTGTAATAGTAATAGTAGTAGGAGCAATAGTAGTAGTCGCAGCAGCAGCGTTGATAGTGGTTGTAGTAGCATCAGCAGCAGTAGTGGCACCAGCAGCAGCGTTGGTAGTGGTTTTAGTAGAGTTAGCAGCAGCAGTAACAGTAGCAGCAGCAACAGCAGTAGTAGTAGTAGTAGTAGTAGTAGTAGTCGTTGTTGTCATTGCTGTAGTAGTTACCGCCAGAAATGGTAGTGGTGATTGTAGTGGTGAAGGCAAGGCACGGATATAATAGGGTAGGCGGTGCGTGTTTTATTTTACCCGGGGGTAGTTGTTGTTGGTGGTGGTGATGGTGGAAGGCGGAGAAAAATAAACAAAAATAAACTTCAACGTCAGTTATTATTTTACCCTTTCGTATTTTACTAGTCATCCGCCCACCATTTAAAGTTTCTTTTTTTTAAAATTAATTCATGGAGGAGATTTGGTAACCCTTTAATAATACAGACCAACACCAAACCCCCATTCGTCACCAAATGCATAGAATTGTGTAGTGCATTAGTGTGTGTGTGTGTATGTGTGTGTGCGTATGTGCAGAGTTGTGTATATTATATACATATTTCAATGTTTATGTGCTTACATGTATGTACGTGCATGTATGCATGCGAATGTGTGTAGAAGTGTTAAAATGCAAGTGAATAGATTGTATACTCCTTACAACTTACATGTACATATGCACACACAAACGCACAGTCATGCACTCATTCATATATGTGCGTATGAATGTATGAGTATGCTTGTGTGTGTGTGTATGTAAGAGGTGCATACAAAAACTATCCGACATAATTTTTTCCCCGTTAAAACTAATGCCACGTGTGCAAAATCCTTTGGATGGGAGGTAACGTCACCCTTCCTGCGCATGCGTGAAAAATTTCATGCCGGTATTCCACGTCAGTTCGCCAATGTTACGCCTAGAGTACAGATGTGTAGTGTGCGTTCCTCGGGTTTTCGTCTACACCAATCGCGCGGAGCAGTGATATTGCATCAAGTTTTGCCAAAAGCTTGGTGATACTTAATCTCAAACCGATTCAGTCGGCGCTTGGTGATGATGCTATGGGCAAAACATACATCAAGGAGTGGTACGACAACTTCAAAGATAGCCGCACCTCAGTGGCGAGCGAAGCACGCTCAGGCAGGTCATCCGCAAGCTGAAACGAGGAACCCATTGGAAAGGTTCGGCGAATAGTCATGGAAAACTGTTGCATAACAACCCAGGAGATTGCTCACGAAGAAGGAATAAGCACAGAGGGTTCACACAGGAGAGCTAGGAAGAAGGGGGAGATAATAAAGTAGTGGTCATCCCAAAACGAAGTTGCGTGTGCGTGTGTATAAGAGAGCATTATGTGCGTGTGGAAGAGGGCTGGTGATCTTGACGTGTGCGTGTGTGCATGTATAGGTGTGTGGATGATAGTGTGGGGCTGGGAAGTGGTCAGTGCTAGTGTGTGTGTAGTGTTATGTGATGTGGTGTTGTGCGATATGGTGATGTATGGTGTGGTGGTGTGTGGTGTGGTGGTGTTGGGATGTGGGGGAGGCGAGAGTGGGGAAGCAAGGCTGGGGTGTGAGTTAGGCTGAGGGTGGGGTATGTTGGTTAGATTGAGGGTGGGGTAGAAGTGAGGTATGTGAGAGTGGGTGTAAGGGATTGGGTAGGGGTGGGATGGATACGGAAGGTGGGGTTGGATTGTGTAGGGTTGTGGTTACGATGAAGGGAGAGTGGGAAAAGAGAAGGAGGATAGGAGTGAAGAGAAGAGAGAAGGTTAGGAGTGAAGGGAAGAAGTAGGAATCGGAGCAAGAGAGGAGAGGTGGGTGAGAGGAAGTAGGTCGAGAGGGAGAGAGGAGTGAGGAGGAGGGTTAGATGAAGAAGGGAGGAGAATTGAGACCATGTGGCGCAAAGGAGCGAAGAGAGAAGATTAATCTCTGTTCACGGCGAAAACGGGTGTCCGGATGGCCCCCGTGCAAGGACAATCCGAACACAGACAGGTGTTGCAAAGAGTGACCGGTAGAGCGGAAATGGCGCGAGACCGGGGTGTCATTGCCGTGTCGGATGTCTCGGAGGTGTTCCGTGAACCGGTCAGCCAAGCGGCGTCCTGTTTGCCCGATGTATAGAGAAGGGCAGAGAAGTGATTAATAAATTATTTATTAATTAAAAAATTGACAAACTTCCACTTATAGGTGTTCAATTTCCTCATGTTGAGTAAACGGTTTGCAGCCGTTTACTCAAGATGAGGAAATTGAATACCTAATTTGCATATCTTTATCGACCTCTGAAGAAGTCGATAATGATAAATAATTTAAAATTTAATGAAGTAATTAATTTTCTAAGGGACTAAATCGAAACAGCTGTAAGTGGATGTTTGTCAATTTTTTAATTAACAAGTAGTAATTTATTAATCACCTCTCTATTCTCTTATTATTATAATAAATAAAATATATATAAACCACGGTTTATATAGTTACCTTGCAGTTGAGTATTAAATGTAATGTTCAATACTCTTTGTAAGGTAATTAACCAGTACTTTCATAGGATTTTGCTATCCCTGAATGAGGTTTGTAACTATATATATATATATCTTAAATATATTAAAACGCAACGTGGGACTTGTCTGTCACTCTGAGAGAAACAGGGTAAAACAATAGTATACGAGGGAGTGGTAGTTAGAGACTCTAAATGCAGGCGAACTGTAGCAAAATGTTGTGTTCTGAAGTCGCTGACGTTTTAATTAAAATAATTCAAAATTTTATTCAGTTTTATCATAAATTGAATTTAATTTATCAATTTTACACACGCGCACACACACATATATTTGCAGAGATACCCGTCGTTGCTCGGGAATTGAATGGCATAGTTTGTATATATGATGCAGTTAATTTGAAACGTGATACGGGGAAGTGTAGCATGGACGATAAAACATTTGTGGAGGAAATGAAGGGTTAATTCGACTAAGTGACATGTCATGCGTCTGTCTGGAAGATTCCAGGCCCTAGGAAAGTGCGTGTGGGGGATATGCGTGTGTGATTTTTGAATTCACCAAAAAGCTCTCAGTGGATATACTCTCCCTGGCAGCTGTCGCCACTGCGGCTACCACCCTGAACAATCAGTAGACATAGGGGTTACATCTATGTGATAAATTAAGCCTTTGGGTGCGCTCAAGAGCACCACATGAAATAAATCTACATGAAAGAAATGTCGTGGTAAAGGGGGTGGATATTGTCAAGGAAGCGCTTGAGAACAACACTGTCATGCGATATTTCAGTTTGGAATCAATAGTCGTGTCTCAACCGTGTGTAAATAGCATGCGACCATTGTGAAGATAACTCAGCTCCAAAACGCAAGGTCACATTAAGGACACAGTCTCTAACAAACGTGGTAGGGTCATGTGACGTTGGGTTGCTGATGTGTTTGGGAATCAATTGTCGTGGCTCAACCATGCACTTCCTCGTGTAAACAGCGTGCGACCTTAGTGAGGACAACTCAGCTCCCAAACGAAAACAATTCTGCATGCAACGTCCGGGCACGCAAGGTCACATTAAGGACACAGTCTCTAACTAACGTAATAGGATTTTAGACACCATAAATTAGTAGGTTAATGTACGTGCGATATTTCGGTTTGTAACCAGTAGCTGAAGAATATTTGTATTGATTTCGTCTATGCTTAGAAGGAAGATTTTGATTCTGAAGCTAAAAGAAAATAGTTGAAAAGTTGCTCAAGATTTTAACATATTCCAGCATATTTTTCATAATAAACATAGTGCGTTCTAAACGGTTTTTATTCCAACATATTGCTACCTATGGTACTACGGGGACAGGCTATTACTGCTACCACTTAGACAACGCAATCTAAAGTCTACATCGATTCATCCATTTAATACAACCTACTTAAGTCATTTCAGTAGCTATTTTCCCCAGTTTGAACAGAAGCAATGCGTGGACCATGCAGGCAGACGTACGTCCCCCAAGAAAGGGGATTTCCTGCTCCTAGGGGCCTCATTACTCATCTT
>NC_043007.1:58386494-58391494 GCF_006345805.1 Octopus sinensis | reverse complement strand
GAAATAATATTGTGGTGTGTGACGAAACAAGCATATATACGTAAGCATAAAATATATGACATTCGATGATATTCTTAACTATTATAGATTGTATTACATTACACTACATTATATCATATTATATTATATTATATCATATCATATTGTATTATATTATATACATATTAACTTCAATTCTAAAGTTTATAATATCGCGATATATGTTATATGCAATTATTGATTGAATAACGTTTCCAAGCACACAGTATACACACACACATATATATTAAAATTCCTCTCTCGTTTTCTCTCTCGTTCTTTTTCTGTATGAGACAAAAGCGCGCGCGCTCACACATATGTATAAATGAATATTTAATGTTGTTAATATAAAAAAAATTATAGATAACAAATACATTTATCGATGCTGAGACTTCTGTCCGTACAGTGAAGTTTATTAATTATATTAGATTTGACTGGTCGCGCGCGTGTGTGTGCGTATGTGCGTGTGTGTGTGTGTATGTATATGTATATGTATATGTATATGTATATGTATATATATATATATATATATATATATGATGGTCTCTCCCGTCGATTTCGGTGTATGAGTGTTTGAAGGAGAGAGTTTATATGAAAAAAAGAGAAAAAGAAAATTGTTTTTTTAAAATAAAAGAAGTTGCATCTGTTTGTGATAGATGCGTGAATATATGTGTGTTTGTGTGTGTGCATGTGTGTGCGTGCGTGAGTGCGTATGTGTTTGTGTGATGTGGTGTGTGTGCGTGCGTGCGTGTGTGAAGGGATAACGTCTGGGAGTGCATCAACAGTAAAAGAAGAAACATGGCAGAATATATGGTTAACAGGAAAGAAGACCTGTTACAGAAGGCTGCTAGTGCAGAAGGAGTTAGCAAAAATGGACTTGAGAGTGCTCATGAATTCCGAACAAGTACAGCAAACGAGAGAGAAGCCCTACTCCGTATGGAATTACACGGTCAGTTCCACTGTGAAACCAACAAATTAAAAGACCAGAGAACATCATGGAATACTGACAGCTTAATCATCGCGGCCCAGGACCAGGCATTGAATACTAACTCAGTGACAAAGAATATATACCACACAAGTGCATCGGATCTCTGTAGAATGCGTAGGAAGAGAGTCGAAATTGTGACTCACATTGTTAGTGCTTGTGAAAGTCTTGCGCAGAAAGAGTACAAGCGTAGACACGACAAAGTAGCCCCCAACCTCCACTTGTTGCAATGCCGTAAGTATGGATATGAGGTTACGGGTGCTTGGTACCAACATACACCGGAAAAGGTAATGGACGAAAAGGGGCAGGCAAAAATCCTATGGGACTTTGATTTCCAGATAGACAAAGTGTTAGAGCACCGAATGTCAGATATAGTAACCTTTAAGAGGGATAAACAAGAGTGCCTAATAATCGACGTCGCAGTGCCAGGAGATCAACACGTCATCATGAAAGAAAGAGAAAATGTTGATAAATATGGAGACCTGAGAATTGAGATCGCTAAGATGTGGCAGCTATGAGAGTCGAATATAAAGGTTATCCTTATTGTCATCGAAGCATTGGGTTCAATACCACCCAATCTAGATGTATTGAAAAAGTCAGCATTATTTGGAACTGCACGCATATTGTGTAAAGTACTATCTGTCTGAGGTCCTTGTAGTGACTTGACAAACAGTACAAACCTCCAGTGGATACAGTATCTTCAGTCAACAACCTCACGACATTGTATACTGTGCGACGTCTGTAATGATAATAATCTTTTCTACTCTAGGCACAGGGTCCAAATTTTTACAATACAGACGAATATTCAGAGTAGGCCCATTGACACGAGCCATTTTCGCAACATTTACCCACCTTTCAACAAACTTTCTGGGGCAGGGCAGCAGTACTTCCCTCTCTATCCTCACCTTTCTTTTCAAGTGGAACTTGTAAAAGTAAATGAGGGCTCGGCCGAAGAGGAAAGTGTCAGTTTTCAGCCCTTTCAACCTCATCCACCCACCAGGTAGAGGGAAACTGCCTTTCCCTCCCGGCCGAAAGAAGGCGGCGGGGCGATCCTCACAATGGACTCGGTTGATAACCGGATCTGTTCTACACGTGACAGCAGTTGTACGACAAAGCTCCACAAGGCAGTAATGCATGCAGGGCCAAGGTGCCCAGCACCCTTTCTTGGTCTCCGCTTAACCCAGGACTGTAGCTCAACCAATGAGACGAACTGCGGAAAGTCCCTTTTGACAAACGGCGACCACACTTGCTCACCGTTAAGGAAATGCAAGAGATGTTGTAGCCTCAGCGCATGTTTGTGCATCATTAGCCACGACATGCCCAGTCCTCCACTCAGCAGCTGTTGACAGCAGATGGACCATCTAACGAGCGGAATTCGTCCCTTCCATTGGAAGTGGAAGTGCAAGCACCCCAGCTTTATCAGGCATGAAATGTAGCAAGAGACAACGGTCAGGCGGTAGTAGATGAAGGAAGCGATGTACGTATTCGCTACCTTCGCCCGACTTTTCAGAGACAGCCTCCTCTCTACCTATTTCTGGGTGAGATTGGATACCCTGCTCGTCACGTCTCCCCCGCCCCCAGTTCTCGCCCACCTGAAGGTCTGGAGCAAACCAGGTCTCTCACTGTCCTAGATTCCTCTAACGCTATTTCCTTACAAAAACCTATCACCTTTACTTCAATAGCTCTTTTCAGGGCTATCCACCAACGGCTGTTGACTATTGTGCTCTCCAACTCTCGATAGACTAACTTGCTAACCGGTGTCTCTGAAACTTGGCGCACCGGGAAGGACTCGTTCAGCTTCCAATGTCTGGGGCTCTGCTTATGGATTCTATCTATGTCGACCATACAGATCACAAATTTATGGTCCGTGTTGCCGACAACTTTGAAACATGATCAACTTATACTACTTCTATCTACAGGCCTACAAAATACTCTATCTAGATACAATCTGGAAGACCCGATGCGGTTCGTCCATTCGTGAAATCCAGTCAGTATCTGTCAGCCGACTGGAAGCGGCTGAGCAGGTTTGTGAGGCTTTTACTCCCCCTCTCCTATCAGCTAGCCCCACCCTATCCAGGCGTGCGTCCAAGATGGCGTTCAAGTCACCCAGTAACCTTAAAGAGCGTAACGTCCCAAGGAAAACCTCCAAACGTCTGAAGAAATCTGGCTGTCCCGCCCCTGTGGGAACGTCGCTCACGTCTAGGACCGCCAACTTACTCTCTTGGTCCAGGAAGATCGTCCGAACTTGTGGGCTCCGGATCTGGTTCCTCTGAGAAACTGGCGCGGACGTTCGGCTTTCCCACCTCATGCGGGAAGTCTCTCTAAATTTCTTTGTATACTCTGAGGGGTAACCGTATTAACATTAAATGATCCGGAACCCTAAGGGTGCTGATGTTACAAATTGCACCCGCTCTTTCAATTTGCTTGTTTTTGGCTTTGAGAGCCAGCAAAATTTTGTTGGCTTCCCATAATTCGGTGTTTCCGTATTGACTGTGAGCTTTGTTTTGGGGGCTATGCCTGGTTGTGGGTGCATTGGTGGATTTGGTTGGGGTGGTGGTTGTGGGGTTGGTGGAGCTGCTGTTGTTTTTGTTGTGTCTGTGTTCAATGTGTAGGGGATTTCTGTGCTTTCAGTATCTGAGCCACATCTATTAAAATTTCGCTAAGGGCCTTCTCAACATGACTGATGGAAGTTATTTTGGATCTCTTAATTTTCCGTGATATGCATTTGAAATATACTATCTTTTTTTCTTTTGCTTCTATTATTTCGGGAGGTACGAACTCTGATGCCTTACCCCCGTCAACTTTGATGAGATCTATTGCTTTTGAAAGTTCTCGAATTTTGTCCTCGAGAGAGATTGTAAACATTTATTTCTTTGTGTTTGGTACATCAGCAAACCCCTTGTTTTTGTTGTTGATGTCGTCGACGTTGCTGTTGTTGGTATTTTACGGATGTTGCTGCTGTTGCGGTTGGTGGTGATGGGGTGGAGTTGTGGCCACTTCGACCGTTTCCACTCCCCACACCGCCTTCAATTGTAGCATAATTGTCTTCGCTAAAATCCATTGTGTTCAGAATTGCGTTGCTGTTGCTAAGAGTACTACTACTACTACAGCAGCCGCTGTCTCCGCTGCCACCGCTGCTGTCACCACCGCCGCCATCGCTATTATTGCCCTCACTACTGTTGCCAATGTTTTCACTGTTGCTACTACTTTGAACCTTTTCGCCCTTCCATTTTTCTTCCTTCTCTCTTGTAATGTTGTCAATAACGGAGGGAAGAGGAAGGAAATCTTCAGCATGCAAAAAGGCTTTCAGGAAGGGCATTTTTTTCCATAACTCTTCCAAAATGCGTTCCACCATTTTGCTTATTTATATTGGCCTAAAACACTTACCAAATTAATCTGGAGCCGAATAAAGCCACGCTAGTGGCTAAACAAGCACAAGAACCCAATGTCAGGTTCCTAGTGTTTCTGTTAACAGACTGAAACAATGCTTAATCGAAAAAAAAAAAAAAAAACAGCAGCAAACGGGTGTAAACAAGTTTTGAACAAGACTTACTTCAGGCGTTCGAAAATGCGTCTGTCGTGTTCAGCAGTAAATATAATAATAATAATGATGATGATGATAATAATAATAATAATAATAAATTAATAATAATAAGAAGGAGGAGGAGGAGGAGGAGAAGAAGAAAAAGAAGAAGAATGTACGTAGGTGTATATGCGTTGTTTCTTTAACTCACACTAGTCATTGGACCTCGGCCATGCTGGAACACCTCATTGAAGAGTTTTAGTCGAACAAATCGACCCCAGTACATTAGTTTCTTTCATTTCAAAATCTGGTTCTTATTCTATCGGCTTCTTTTGCTGCCCCGCTAAGTTTCGGGGATGTAAAGAAACTCCCACCAGTTGTCAAGCGGTGTGGACACACACACACACAGAGGACGGGCTTCGGTTTCCGTCTATCAAATCCATTCAGAAGGTATTGGTGGATCTGGTGCTACCG
>NC_043007.1:58366494-58376494 GCF_006345805.1 Octopus sinensis | reverse complement strand
AGAGACAGGCAGAAAAACAGACTGAGAGACAGTTGGACAAACAGACAGACAGAAGGCAGGCAACAGAAGTAAAGGGTCCTGAGAGAGTGTCAGCTGTAAGTGTAAAGTTAAGGTCTGAAATAAGGAACGTTTCACGCTCAAGGGGGCCCAAGGTGCTGCTGTTCAAATCAGCAGAAAGGTTGATGGTAAGCGGGGATTTTTACACAGAATAACAAGCAAACGGGCATACATGTCACTCTTGCCTCAGCACTGTGTCGTCATCGCTTAACTTTCCGTAGAAGAGGTGATGGCGGTGGTGGTGGTGGGGGTGATACTGGGTGTTGTGGTGACGGTGATGGTGGTTAGATGGTGGTGGTAGTAGTGATGGTAGTGGTGGTAGTGGTGGTGGTGTTGCTGGGTGATCTGGTGATGATGGTAGTATAGCATAGTGGTGCTAGCGTTATTATTATTATTATTATTATTATTATTATTATTATTATTATTATTATTATTATTATTATTATTGTTGTTGTCATCATCAACATCATTATTATTATTATTATTATTATTATTATTATTATTATTATTATTATTAGCAGCAGCAGCATTAGTAGTAGTAGTAGTAGTAGTAGTAGTAGTAGTAGTAGTAGTAGTAGTAGTAGTAGTGGTAATAGTAAGATCTTGCAGTGGTAATTGTAATTTTCACACTCTCTTCATTTCTCCTTCCTGCAGCTGCTGCTGTTGTTACTACTACTACTACTACTACTACTACTACTACTACTACTACTATACTACTACTACTACTACTACTACAAGTTTTAGTTGTCATGGTGGTGGTAGTAATTGTTAGTGTTATCAAGTTCGTTCTTGTCATCTTCGTCCTCCTCCTCTCATCATCACCATCATCATCATCATCATCATTATCATCGTTATCATCGTCCTCATCATCATCGTCATTACAACCATTACCGCCACCACCACCACCATCATTATCATCATCATGATCATCACCACCACCGCCATCATCATCATCATCCCCATCACCACTAGCACCATTACCAACATCACCACCACCATCACCACCACCACCATCATCATCATCATCATTTCCACCACCACCACCAGCACCACCGCCGCCGCCACCGTCATCATCATCATCACTGCAGTCTCGTCGTTGTTACGAAGCATATTATTTGTCATGAACCTCTCTCTCGTCTTCTATCTCCAACTATACCTCCTCCACTTTTACTCCTCTCCAAACTATACCTCTACTTCTTGGTGTTTCATGTCGTCATTGTTCCACTACTATTATCGACATAACCACCACTATGTCGCTGCCACTATGACTGCTCCACCACCACCACCATCATCACAACAACCATCGCAAACACCATCACAACGACCATCATCACCATCACCACCACAATAAAAAACAACAGCACCTCCTCCGCTTCCTCCTCCTACAACTACTACTACTACAACTACTACTACAACTACTACTACTACAACTACTACTACTACTAGTAGTATTACTACTGCTACCATTATCAACTTCATCTTGTACGACTTCTTCATTTCCTTAGTCATCACCACCACCACCGCCACCACCACCACACCATCATCATCACTACCACCACCGTCGTCGTCAAAACCATCATCATCATAATTTTTTTCTTCGACGTCGTCCTCATCGGCGTCATTTTTCTTCCCTTCCGCCTCACTTATCTCTCTCTCTCTCCCTCTCCCTCCCTCCACTTCTCTCCTTCCTCTCGTCATCCTGTCCTTGAACATCATCTCTACGCATGGTGCCAAGCTCATTATAGAAACACAACATCGTGTCTGATTTAACTGGCTACTGCTTTACTGACCGGCAAAAATCGATCAATTAGATACGTCAAAATGAAAGATTATGCCTTTATTTAACTTTTATTTGATTTTTGTTTATTTACACAATATCGTCTGCATTTCCGGCAGAAAAAAAAAAGGGATATTAAAAAAGTCATCTTTCCTAATTTTTTTTTCCACCGAACGAAGTCTTAATACAGTGTAGGGAAAGCATTTTTGTAGGAAATTAACAGATGTTTTTGCCTTGGAGGTGGTACTGTCGAATCCAAAGACACAATCTTCGCTGATGCGACAGTGTTAATAAAATAACAACAATACTAATAATAATAATAATAATAATAATAATAATAATAATAATAATAATAATAATAATAATGATAATAATAATAATAATAATAATAATAATAATAATGATGATGATGATGATGATAATAATTATAATAATAATAATAATAATAATAATAATAATAATAATAATAATAATAATAATAATAATAATAACAACAACAGCAGTGCCACCTCTGTCGCCGCCGCCGACGCCACCACCACCACCACAAACAGCAACAGCAACAACAACAACAACAACAAAAACAACAGTAGCAGAAACGAGAACAACAATATAGTTACATCTACCTTGTATAACCTTAGGGTCATGATCTGGACTCCTTGATATGAGATAGAAACGATAGTCAAAGATGCTGCTACTGTTGCTGCTGCTGCTGTTGATGCTGATAATGCTGGTGATAACTGTTTCTTTTATTTGCCTCGAGAGCTCGCATTACAAACGGTAAACGTTACATAAAAGTTACAACTCATATAAAACTAGATAAACAAAGTTAAATAAAATTAATGAGGAGAAGGATTAGGACTGTTTGAATTTAATACAAACATGAAATGAATAAAAGTAATATAAAATGCTCAGTAAATAAAGCAAGAGATAATATTTTACATATAGTAAAGCTGTCGGTCACGCTGGTAGAAGGAAATGAAAAAAAAAAAAAGAGCGGGGTGTGATTACTAGTAGGAAGTGCTAAATGCGGGAGAACTGTAGTGAGAAGTCTCTATTCTGCTGTAAGTCGCTGGTATTTTAATCAAAATAAAACTGCAAATTTTTATTATAAATTATATTTAACAATATCACACACACATGAAATTAAATAATGAAACTTTTCTTTGCAAAACATTGTTCACATGATGGAGTGGGGGTGCAAACACAGACAGACAGACACACACACGCATATATATATATATACGACGGGCTTCTTTCAGTTTCCATCTACCACATCCACTCACAAGGCTTTGTTTGGCCCAAGGTGCCACGCAGTTTGGATTAATATTACTTGAGATATATAGAAATATATTTCGACAGATGTAGATTACACTTAGTTAATTATTTTGTCCGATAAAATTTTTTGTTGTTTTATAATTGCACTTGATATGTAATTGAATAGTTAAAGGTTACGCTCATAATACATAGGCATTTGAATTAAATTTTTTACAATCTCGCTATCCTTTCACCCGGAATCTCGTCTATCTTTAAACACTGACTCTGACGAGGCTTATATAAAAGGGAATTGTTTATATATAAAGATATATATATATATATCAAAACAAATTGTTGGCTTTTTGATGTTTCAATAATTGTTTATGTTATCTTATATTATGTTATATTATATTCCTAGTTTATTATGTTATGTTATAATATAAATAAATTATTGGGTTGTCAATTGTATCTCTTTATTTAATTTATATATATATATATACTCTTTACTCTCTACTCTTTCTTTTGTTTCAGTCATTTGACTGCGGCCATGCTGGAGCACCGCTTTTTAGTCGAGCAAATCGACCCCGGGACTTATTCTTTGTAAGCCCAGCCCAGTACTTATTCTATCGGTCTCTTTTTTTGTGTAAACACACCAGCATCGGTTGTCAAACAATGCTAGGGGGACAAACACAGACTCACAAACACACACACATACATATATATATATGTATATACGACAAGCTTCTTTCAGTTTCCGTCTACCAAATCCACTCACAAGGCATTGGTCAGCCCGAGGCTATAGCAGAAGACACTTGCCCAAGATGCCACGCAGTGGGACTGAACCCGGAACCATGTGGTTGGTTAGCAAACTACTTACCACACAGCCACTCCTGCGCCTATATATATATATATAAAGATTTTTCCTCCGTCTGGCTGTTTTTCTCTCTACAAAACGGAAAGTTACATTGTGTAACAGTCCACCCGACGAGATACATCTGCACTACCGGAAGCTCCTCAACCAGCTGTTGAGCGTCCCACCCAGGAGAAATCGATGCTAGATGTGTCGAAACAATTGTCGTGATTAATCATAAATTCTCGTATTTTCCGTCTTCTGTCTTTCATTTGTTATATATACATATATGTATGTATGTATGTATGTATGTATGTATGTATGTATGTATGTATGCATGTATGTATGTATGTATGTATGTATATATATATATATATATATATATATATATATATATATATATATATATATATATATATATATATTATATCTATATATTTATATTTTCTTACGAAAACGCATAGGTAGCGTAGAAGTGCTCAAATAAAAACTGAGGTGTTAGATAATTATAGTGGATAGAATGGGAAAAAGTTCAAGTCAGCCAGACTACGATTAACACATACATATAGTGGTTTAGTTAATATACAATAAGGATTGCCCGAACATAAATATATATTGAT
The DNA here is from genome assembly GCF_006345805.1 of Octopus sinensis. Classification (NCBI taxonomy): domain Eukaryota; kingdom Metazoa; phylum Mollusca; class Cephalopoda; order Octopoda; family Octopodidae; genus Octopus; species Octopus sinensis. The sequence continues at coordinate 58,371,936 of NC_043007.1, read as the reverse complement.
ATATTAGAGATATAAAAATATATAGCGTTATAAAAAAACTATTTTTTTTTATTTCTATATATTTTTATATCTCTAATATATCACTATATGTTTCAGATTGGACAATTCTTATTTTATCTTACATAAACCCGTAGTGGCTGTGTGCTAAGTAGCTTGCTAACCAACCACATGGTTCCGGGTTCAGTCCCACTGCGTGGCATCTTGGGCAAGTGTCTTCTGCTATAGCCCCGGGCCGACCAATGCCTTGTGAGTGGATTTGGTAGACGGAAACTGAAAGAAGCCTGTCGTATATATGTATATATATATATATATATATATATATATATATATATGTATGTATGTGTGTGTGTGTGTTTGTGTGTCCGTGTTTGTCCCCCTAGCATTGCTTGACAACCGATGCTGGTGTGTTTACGTCCCCGTCACTTAGCGGTTCGGCAAAAGAGACCGATAGAATAAGTACTGGGCTTACAAAGAATAAGTCCCGGGGTCGATTTGCTCGACTAAAGGCGGTGCTCCAGCATGGCCGCAGTCAAATGACTGAAACAAGTAAAAGTGAGAAAAGAGAAAGAGATGTATGAGTTAATCTTTTTCTGCCTGATTTCAATTTTTTCCCATTCTATCCACTACACTTATATATATATATATATATATATATATATATATATATATAGAGAGAGAGAGAGAGAGAGATGATGGTGTCATTGAGACCCAAAGGTGTCAGGTAAAGCTGAATAAGTGCTATACACAGACCATAGTTAAGTTCCAGATTCGCTAATTTTGCGAAAAAGAGCTTCAACGTTGGTTCTATGTCAGCGTGCGTATATAAGAATTTTTTGCGTAATAAGATAAAAAACCAAGGTCGTGTAGATCTTAGAGCATTTATAGATAGACGGTCTTACAGCTGTTTCTAGGATATTTATTAATTATATCCCTCCATCGGAGACGGTGTGAGAGGATGGTTAAGTCATAGTTAGTTTAGATGTGACACGCACGCGCACACACACAAGCACATCGACATGCATAGATGTATCTATAAGTCTAGTCAACAGGTTAACGCCGTTTGCAGGAGAGATTGCTGACGTTTAATAACGGATTCTCTCTGTCTTGATGTGCCACAAAATACTATTAGTAAAACTATCGGCATTTTTGATGAGACGCTAGTTTTAATATAAAACTTGCAAAACATTTACGATCCGCTAGCCAGACCACCTCGCCACCATGTTTCTCCTCTGCTGACCATACCTAACTTTGATGAACAAAAAAGCACCGACGCCATTTGAAATGAATCACTGAGAAAAAAGCCAGTTTGCTCAGATTAAAATTCATATCAAGCTGGTGAGCATTTTACTAACAATCCGTAATCAAAATGGTGGAACGTCTTTTTTCCCAAACGCCGTTTTGATAAATACCTCGTCCTCAAAGCTCACATTAAGACCTACACCAGTTAATCAATTCATTATATCTTTGTTATTAACTATTGTAAATCTTATAATATTGTCCAAAGGAGAGGACGTCACTGGAATTTCTTTTGGTTGCTTTTCGCTTTGGTTGATTTTTCTCCTTTTGGGACATTTTCATTTCTTCCTTAGTACTTTCTCCGGTAGTTTGTCATTCTTGATCTTCTTCTATCATCTGCCCATCGTAATACAATGGGGTAATGCAGCTGGGAGGATGAGCTTAGTCATCTTTATCTTCTGAGGAAGCTTTTTTGCCCCACACTCAGAACTGCCAACGATGGCACGCTTGACAGTGCGATTAGGATTCCACTATCCAAATCTATGAGCGATGGAATTCTGGAAACTAGAGATTATTGCTCTCTATCGATTTGCATCCTCTTTCCATTCTCTAGCTCGTCATGGCTAACAACCCCCAAGTGACTGGCTTCCACAGTTGTAGAAGATGTGTCTTTTGTCCTGCAGCCACTGTCTCGTGTCCTTCGTCGCAGCGCTCTCAATGAGGTATGGCTCCTGCATCATCTGCAATACATATGTCAACAACCCTAACCGTTACTCTTGGGGCAAAACTGTATCAGCCCTCACAGTCAGTCCGTAAACTTTACCATGCTCAAACGAGAAAATTTCTTTCGTTACATCGCAAAGGGATCTTCCAGCTGCTGTTCTAAGTGTAACTGGAAGCTCACGCCATTTAAAAAAAATCTACAAAGAATTGGTTGAGTAAAGGAATGCTGTTTCACACAACATGGTATTTCCAAACTGTCCATTTTCAAAGAAATTTCCTATGTCCAGTGCTCCCATTTGATTTGACACAACAGCAAATCTGACCTGGCCCTTCTATACTGGTTTTATCGCTTTTAGAACTTTTGCTTGTAAAACTGTATGCTACTCTTATTCTTTGGCGTATCAATATAATATATTCATATTGTGTTGTTAGATCTTCGTTGACCGAATCTACATCTTTTTTATGTTTTTGTGTTTTGTGACTGCATGTTGTGTTTATTTTAATAAAACAATGCCTCAATATTGTATATATCTACACATACACACACACACACACACACACACACACACACACACACACACACACACACACACACACACACACACACACACACTTATATATATACGTGCATATATATATGCATGGTGTTTAGGTATGTTCGTATGTATGTATATATACATACGTGTATGTATTTGTGTATGCATATATATTTGTGTGTGTATGTATGTATGTGTGTTAGTATACACATACAATTACGTACACACGTATACAATACGAACCATGAAGAAGCATTGAGTAACAGAAAAACTGAGAAAAACTAACAAAAAACACAAAGAATATGGGAAAAAGGAAATATAAAAGAAAAGATAAAGAATATTATCTGAACAGAGATAAATATTGAAAGAAAGATTGATAGATTTACAAAGCATCTTCTATTGAATAGCAGCAACAACAATAAGAACAAGAACAACCACAAGAAAAACAACAGCAGCAAGACAACAACAACAACATTAATTACAACAACTGCAACAAATCTATGCGAAGATGTGTAATAAATACAATAACAATATAATATATATTCTCGGCCTTGCCATGCTTCTGTTAGCTACCATGATCACATGGGTGAAATCGTGATAAACGTCTTCAGGGAAATTCTTAGAGAGAATAAGATATCTTGATTACTGCTATTATATAGACGCTGATCTATGGCAGCTGAATATTTGCGAAAGCGATGGAAAACCCGAACTATTTATCTCTCCCTCGAAGTATAAGATTAAATACAAAATGAAATCAAACAACAATATCTCAAAATGATGAAAACTTTAGTTGGATTTGAGCTTTAAGTATTGATGATGTAAATAAATTTTGTTGTTGAAAAATTTGACGCAGTAAAAGCTTCGATAGAAAAATATTTGAAAGAATTGATAAACGAAATAACTCGATGTTAACATCGATTTTAAATCTTGAAATATGTTTCAGCTAGTTTACACACGACAACTTTCATAAAAATTCTACAGTAGCTATGTTACAGTAGACACCAAGATCATATAGATATGTCTGGAGTTGTATGGAGAGTAAAAGATGATATTAAAAGAGAGGAGTATGTATAAATATATATCCGTATATAAACTTTTATATTTCAGTTGATATTTACAATATCAACTGAAAAACGAGACAAAGATATACAAATATATTACTGGAATGTTCAAAATATCCAAATATGGTGTTCATGGATGTTGTAAACTTATATGATGTCAGGAATTCTGATAATGATGTACGTGAGGATAGGAATTCGTTTTACACGATATTTTATCAAGAGACTTTTTCTATCTAAAGTTAACGCCTCCATTTATTAAACTGGATTGTATGTTTTTTTGTTGTATGTATTGAAATTGTTTCGTTCTATTTGTTATTCATTTTTGACAACATATGTGGGTTTATTGTTACATTTTGAGAAATGGATACATATTCACTTACACGCTGGTTTTTAATGCAGAGAATAACAGACTAGAATACATTGCATACTAAGCAACGATATTGTGGTTAATTTCTTTAAGGAAAACAAATTGTCAAATGAATAGGATGGGGAAATTTATAAAGAGGTCATAATTTACAATAATGTATCTCCTTCACCAAGAACTTGGATGCTAGGAAGGGGTCAGCATCATATTCACTAACATATACACCGAGCAATGGAGCTATGGTTCAGCTCTATATTTATTTGTTTAACGTAAGCATTTCAGAAAGTGTTTCATTTGATTTTTTAAAACTCTTGTAAGGCTGAAACCTGGTGTCAAAAGCTGGATGTTTTGTCTATTGTTTTAACAAACTACGTTGATTAAATCCTTTGATAACAAATATTGATTTCGAATTATACTATCCTTAGTCTTTTACACTGAATCATATGAAAATTTCAACTCGAACTTATGCCAGAGCGAGATTCCTAATCTAAGCAGCATATTGTAATAAGTGTACAATGTATTAAGCATTTTTGTGTCTTTCTATCTGAATTTGTGGATAATAACCTCTGATTTATCTTTATTGAGTTATACGTAAAGCTTAAGTGTTTTTAATATACACAAGGTAAATAATTAACTCTTACCATTATTTGTTAGAGTTTTTTACATTTTCATTTCACGCTAATTTTCAAATTTCATGGCAGCTACTATGTTCATTTGATCTCAACTTCGGGCCACTTTCTTTACTGACTAGTACCAACACGTCAAGAATGAAAAAGAACACAAACAGGAGTGCAAAATAATAAATTTCATAATGTAAAAAAAAAAAAAAAAGTAAAGGAAAGAAAATTTCGGACTGTGGACCATCGTCAAAAAACAATATAAAGTAGTATATCGATAATGGTTATCGGAAGTATTAGAGCTGATTCCGACAGTAGCTATTCGTGAAGAAACATAATATAAAAGGAAGGGTGAAAAATAACAATCAACAAATATCTAAGATCGAATTTATACAAGGTTGTATCAACTGGACACTATGTCTTGTATCTGGATTGGCGATAAATACAAATAGAGAAAACCAATTTGACTGAGTGAACATGAAGTTATAAATAACGTAAACAATTTTGACATAAGGGACCCCACACAATTCTCAATAACTGTTGTCAACATAATTTAAAACAAGTACTAGCATAAATGAATTATCACATAAACGCAATTAAGTTGGTTTTTACCAGTAGATGTTTAAACCTGATCTAGAAGATCTTTGCTTAGAGGTATTTCAGCAGTCACCGTACCGTTTAGTTACGAACATATATCTATATATATAATACACATTTATATTTCAGGGGCCGGTTTATAAGTAGCACCAATTTAGGCAGTTCATAAAAGATATCCTCTATTACAAACTAGGATAGGTATGGGTGCAAATGATACAGCTAAAAACAAAAGAACAAATCCGGCTGAACCTGCTAAATAAACTTCGAACAGATGAGGTTGATCTGTACTGCGATGACGAATAATTAAT
>NC_043007.1:58358994-58361494 GCF_006345805.1 Octopus sinensis | reverse complement strand
AAGTAGAGTAGGTTACTATTTTTTTCCTCTTTAAAACCAAACATCCATTATGGTATTTCACCGTGGGATAATGGATTACATAGATATCTCTATATTTTGAGATATGTTGTTGCTGCGGTGTAAAATCTCGTCGCCGGTGGCCGAGTAATGTCAGCGAAGAATTAATGACCAAAATATTGATGGTTCGTTTCCCATCACTGGTGGTGATCAAGCCATTTCTTTTAACTGCTTTGTATTCAAGATTGGTGGAATATTTATGAATTTAGTTTTTGTCTCTCTCCCTTTTCTGACGAGTTTAATTTTTTATCGTTAAAGTCTACGGCAAAGAAATCATCTGCTCGACAAATACCCGTAGGCATAGGGCGGGAGGCAGAATCGGTAGCACGGCGGGCAAAATGCTTAACAGTTCAAATTCTACCGAGGCCGATTTTACCTTTCATCCTTTCGGGTTCGATAAAATAAGTACCAGTTGAGTACAGGGGTTGTTGTAATCGAACTTGCTGGCCTTGTGACAAAATTTGAAACCAATATTCAAAGATTCTGGATTACCTTAAACACTATTCATTAACCCATTACTGAATTCTACGTCAAAAATTTCTTCTTCCAAACACAACCTTCTCATCCTTAAAATCTATCAACTACCTCTGCTTTCCAGGTGATACACTTTACTTCAACATCTGTCAAATGGATGTCGTTTCCACTCGGAGTTCTCTTTGCTTTCAATAACTCTCTCTTACCCGGAGGTAACTTCTATGTTAGCGTAATGTCTTTCCTTTCTCTTCAACGACTTTAATACTTCTCTTATTTCTTTATTAGCCCACAAGGGGCTAAACATACAGGGGACGAACAAGGACAGACAAAGGGATTAAGTCGATTATATCGACCCCAGTGCGTAACTGGTACTTATTTAATCGACCCCGAAAGGATGAAAGGCAAAGTCGACCTCGGCGGAAATTGATCTCAGAACGTAACGGCAGACGAAATGTCTATTTTTCTACTGCCCACAAGGGGCTAAGCACAGAGGAGACGAACAAGGACAAAGAGATTAAGTCGATTATATCGACCCCCAGTGCGGAACTGGTACTTATTTAATCGACCCTGAAAGGATGAAAGGTAAAGTCGACCTCGGCGGAATTTGAACTCAGAACGTAACGGCAGACGAAATACCGCTAAGCATTTCGCCCGGCGTGCTAACGCCTCTACCAGCTTGCCGCCTTCTTTAATAATTCTCTTGTCATACAAACAATCGTTGTCTCTTGTTTTATTACTTCCAAATCGTTTCTCTTTCCGTGACATTTGTTGAACACAACTTCTACCTCCTCCACTCACTACTCACACAATCGACATAGATATCATAAAGAAAAAATGTTTGATGCCCTGACCTTTCTTAACTGTAGCTGCAGTACCGAGCCATTTCCTTGATTAATAGAACCATTTTACAAACATCTTTGATTTTTTACTTACACTCGTTAATATAGTCTCACCGTGAGATCTATGCAATCCACACAATTTCAATCTACAATAATCTTTTCTAGAATACTCATATTTTAAGGCAGCTAACCAGTCAGGACTCCGAAAGTTCTAGATGGATACCCTTAGTAAAAAAACTGTCATTTAGTTATAAACCATCTAAGACATCCTTATAAATATATCTTTCTCCATTCTTCAATCAATCAACCCACACAAACCAAAAACAATCCGATATTTCATATACAACAGTAATTCAGCTCTAGTGGCGAAGAACTGAGATGATCACCATGAAAGTAAATAGCAGCATCATTTTCAGAATACCTGCAAAATCGATATACCTTAAACCATACGAACACAAAATAATTAATTGCACGCATTAAGGCGGCGAGCTGGGAGAAACGTTAGCACGCCGGACGGAATGCTTAGCAGTATTTTGCCTGCCATTACGTTCTGAGTTCAAATTCCGCTGAGGTCGACTTTGCCTATCATTCTTTCGAGGTGGATAAATTAAGTACCAGTTACGCACTGGGGTTGATGTAATCAACTTAAACCGTTTGTCTGTCCTTGTTTGTCCCCTGTATGTGTAGCCCTTTGTGGGTAGTAAAGAAATAGGTATTTCGTCCGTCTTTACGTTCTGAGTTCAAATACCACCGAGGTCGACTTTGCTTTTCATCCTTTTGGGGTCGATAAATAAGTACCAGTTACGCACCGGGGTTGCTGTAATCAACTTAAACCGTTTGTCTGTCCTTGTATGTCCCTGTATGTTTAGCCCTTTGTGGGCAATAAAGAAATAAGAATCGTTAGCACGCTTGACATTTCGTCCGTCTTCACGTTCTAAGTTCAAATTCCGCAAAGGTCGGTTTTGCCTTTAATAATTTCGGGGTGGATGAAATAAGTACCTATTGAGTGCTGGAGTCAATGTAACCGACGTAAACTCTCTCATAAAATTGCTGGCCTTGTGCCAAAGTTTGAAACAAATTTGTTGAGCACATTCCATCTTATCACCCCAAACAGCAACACTTATTTTCAT
>NC_043007.1:58328994-58353994 GCF_006345805.1 Octopus sinensis | reverse complement strand
CCACTCCCAATCCCCCAGCAACACACACCCCACACACCACAACAATATCTACAATCGCACAACGATGAAAGCGCAACAGAATGGCAAATAGCAACTCGGAGTAAAAGAAATAGATAAAAAAGAGACAAACAAACAAATGCAACCAAAGCAGGGAGATATCTGAACCCTGAAACCAAACCAGCACCAACACCACAAAAACACACACAATGCTATCAGCGATAAACCCCAAAGACTCAAAACTAATGGAGTATATCACAGCCCACACAAACATCTGTGAAGATGACTTCAAAACTAACAACCATCCACGCACTACATTACCCAAACACATCAAAATACTATACATCACACAAACACAACACCACACACTCAAAGCCCTCTTTGCAAATGCGGTTGGGGGTTCCAAAAGTATCTATCGAAAAAACTCTATAAAAACCTCCTCCAAGACACATCAAAGGACGAGGAAACCAAAACTTTCGACACAAGTAAGTAGCCCTCTGTACCTTCCTTTTTGTGTTTTAAAGCACACACCACAATAGGATCATGGTCAAGATTGGTTGTGTGAATGCGCATGGCTTGGGGTTCTCCCTGGAAACAAGGGTACCTCCTAAATGACATCAAGTCACACGATTTGGGAATCATAGCCATAAGTGAGACCAGACTCCACGAGCCACGGGACCTAAAGTCCATGTTTGGCGGACAGTTTAACATTTATTTTTCTCCGTCTGCCGAGGATGGGCGGTAGTGGCACCGCGGTACATTTTCACAAGAGCCTCGATCTCGAAGTCAAGACGATATTCGTAGTACCGGAGGGTAGACTGGTCGTCCTGGATGTCGACGGTATCAATGGGTGCGCTTTTCGACTCATATCAGTCTACGCACCGCCTTTAACAGGTCGGCCAGATTTCTTTCGACGTCTAAAAGTATTCCTGGGAACGTCTCGTCCTTTACTTTTAGTGGGAGGTTGGAATGCTACCTTGGACACGCATCTAGACTATGTGGGGAGAGATAAAAACAGAAGGGGATGCAAATGCCTCAGGGACCTGCTCAGACGATTCAAACTGTCTGACAGGTACCGTCGACCACCCAAATGCACCAAAGTGGACATGGAGCAACCGCAGTGGGACGTCGAGATCGTATCTAGATAGGATACTGTGTAGGACAGTAGACAGAGATAATTTAGGATGTCCACAATTCCACACTGTCAGCTAGACGGATCACAAATTCGTGACGTGTACGCTAGACTTAGATAAGGAACATAGACGGGGTCCCGGTTACTGGAAACTAAACGCATCTTTCCCGTCCAGACATATTTTCAGAGACAGAATCAGCACGTTAGTAAAGAGGGCTTTAACGGGAGCCATCGTCAACAAATGGTGGTTCGCCCTCAAGACAGCAGTAAAAGCGGAAGCAATTAGATATAGCAAGGCACTAGCCGTAGATAGAAATAGATATAGCAAGGCACTAGCCGTAGATAGAGGGTGAGTTAGTTAAGAAGTTAGAAGAGGCAATAAGAAGCGGCATCACGCCGACGTTTTGGCGGCGAGGTTGGCGCTCGACCAACACTTCAACGCCAAATACGAAGGGTGTTCTGTCAAGGCTAGGATGCGTGCTCTAAGGATGAAAGGTGTTGGAGCCGTGACAGAGGTCCGGGTGCCGGAGGCGCATCAGGTCAACAAAGCCACCATTCGGTCTCTGGTAGACGAACAAGGGCGCGAATTGCTCGAGCCCAGCAGGTGTGCGAGGCATTTCAGCGGCACTTTGCCCGACTGTACGGGACGAGTGGCGAGCGTGAACGCAGGGTGGACTTCAGTGCCTACCTGCACAGCCTGCCACGACTCTCGGCAGGAGGGCAAAGTGCTGTGAAGGTGCCATCACGGCGGCGGATGTGCGGGACGCAATGTCAGAATGCTCGAGAGACAAATCGCCGGGTTTGGATGGTCTTCCTTACGAGTTTTACAATTGTATGCCAGACTTGTTTGGAGACGTCTTGCCAGCGGTATGCTGCAACTGACAGCAAAACGGAAGCATGCCCTGTTTTGTGAGTCGAGGAGCCGTAACGCTACTGAAGAAAGATCCAAACAAGGGGAACATTATAAATAACTTTAGGCCCATCACTCTACTCAATGCAGACCTGAAAATTTTGACCAAGGTGTTAGCCAAGAGGTTGGCACTTGTCATCGAGAAACTGGTCGACAGGGCGCAAACGTGCGCCGTGCCGGGCTGGAGCATCCATGACAACCTCCATCTGATGCTCTACATCATAGACATAGTAGTTAAGGAACATGGCATGGGTGGGGCCCTGATCAACTTGGATCAATCGAAAGCTTTCGATAGGGTAGACCATCGATACTTGGAGGCAGTCCTGAGAGCGGCTGGTTTTGGTCCCGTCTTCCGCGGCTGAATAACTGCTTTGTACAGAGGTATCCGTTCGGTAATTCGCGTAAATGGACATCTATCGAGACCTTTCGACATTGCACGTTCGGTCCGTCAGGGATGCCCCCTCTCGTCGCTTCTATACATATTGACTCTCGAGCCACTACTGCGGAAACTGGCGACTCTGAGGGGCATCCCGCGAGAACTGGGATGCAGGATGAGCGCGTCTGCATACGCGGACGACGTCACCGTCATAGTGTCAAGCCACGAGCAAATCGAGCTGGTCGGCGAGACACTGAAAGACTACGAAGCGGTGACTGGAGCGAAAATCAACCGGGAAAAGTGAGTGGGCTTGCGGCTCGGCACCTGGAGAAGCAAGCCCATGCCGTCCACCAGCGCCTCCGTCGTGGGACGCTGGACCGACGGCCCGGTCGAGTTGCTCGGGGTCTGGTTCAGTCCGGACCTCCAAATGGAGAAGAACTGGAACGAGATAACGAGTAGGGTGATCACTCTCGCCCGGCAATGGGCCGAAAGGAAACTGTCCCTAAAAGGTCGGGCGGAGGTGACGAACACGTACATCGCGTCCATCATCTACTACCGCCTGACCGTCGTACCTTGCCCCGACCCTACCATCACCAAACTAGAACGCATTCTCTTCCGCTTCTTGTGGAAAGGATGCGTCACGATGGTCAGGCGAACCATTTGCTGTCAACACCAGTTAAAAGGAGGGATGGGCATGCCGTGGTTGACGATGCGCAGACACGCGCTGAGACTGCGACATCTCCAGCACTATGTAGACGACGGTGATCAGGTGTGGTCGCCGTTTGTGAGGCACGCGTTCCCGCAGCTCGTCTCCATGACCGAACTGCAGTCGTGGATCAAAAAAAGGCCGAGGAAGGGTGAATGGCACCGCGAGTGTCGCGTTGCTCTCAATCAACTATGCAGTTCCGGATCGACGTTGAGTGACTTCAGCACAACCAAAGCATTCTATAGGGAATTAGTGGAGGGGAGGTACGACAACGATCTCGGGGCGAACCTGGGCGTCGACGAGGAATACCTGACTCGCCTGTTTGAGATGACTTTCGGGCCGGGACCTATGGATAACCTCCAGAGATCCCTAGCCTGGCAGTGCTACCGAGAAGCGCTACCCGTTCGGGATAAGCTCTATAGGCATGGCTCGAGAAACACGGGGCCGACCTGCCCGAGATGCGGTCAGAGCGACGAAACCGTTCTGCACGCAATCGTGCAGTGTCCAACAATCTCAGACCTGTGGGCTTATGTCGAACGACTGCTGTCACGTGTGGGACGTGTCGGTTTATCAGCCGAGTCTATCGTTAATATCGTCACGCCTCCTTCCTTCAAACGGGAAGGAAGAGCTATTTTTATCATACTTGTGGCTATGGCGAAAGAATGTATCTGGTGGACGCGTCTGAAAGGATTAGAGACAAACACTTTCCTCTCTGGTCAATCTCTCATCAACTTCTTCAAGTATCACTTGAAAAGGAAAGTGAGAGTAGAGAGGCAAGTTTTGTCTAGTGAATGTTTTAAAAAAAGATGGGTGAATGTAGCAAGGATGGCACGTATGAATGACGAAGCCACCTTGACTATGATTCTATGAACCGTAAAAATTAATACAGAGAGTTGCTTATTTGCAAAAAAAAAAAATAAAAGAAAGAAATATAACATGTGACTTCATTGACCGAGGTTACCGTGGTCTTTTCCGTAGGCTTTTCTTTCCACGGGTAAACCTCACCTGTCCTCCCCTTTACACTTCATATTGACATTTCTGTGATTACGATCCCTATTGACCAATTTTTTTTCCTCTCCCCATTTCATTTTTTTTCCCTCTGCCCCCTTTTTTTAAAATCATCCCCTTTTTGTCCTCTTTCTTTCCTTTTACGATCCCTTTTGATCGAACCCCCCCCCCCTTTTTTTACCTTCAAAAGAAAAGCTCTACCTTGTAATTTGTTCTGTCTGTGTACAGCCCTGTGTGGCTAATAAAGAAACATATCTATCTATCTATCTATCTATCTATCTATCTATCTATCTATCTATCTATCTACTTATCTGGCTCTCTATCTATCTATCTATCTATCTATCTATCTATCTATCTATCTATCTATCTATCTATCTATCGAGCGTAAATGGAAACAGTTTGGATAATGAGTATAGATTAATGATGGTTGTTGTTAATGATTGATGGAGATTGTGGCTGTCGTGGTTGTGGGGCTTGTGGTGGCTGTGGTTGATGGTTATGATACTGTTTGTGCTATTGTTTTTGTCGAAGTGATGTTGTACTTATGAAAAATGACGTACTTTATGCTTAGCGGTATATCTTCCGTCTTTACATACTGTGTTCAAATTCTGCTGAGGTCGACTTTCTCTTTTATGTCAAAGTCGGGCTAAAATAAGTACCAGTTGAACCCTGGGGTCGATTTAACCGACTTACCACCACTCCGAAATTGCCGGCCATGTGCCAAAGTTTGAAACCATTATTAGGAATATACATACATGTAATTATATATATATATATATATATATATATATATATATATTATATATATATATCCTCTTCATTTCGATATATATATCTTTTTTATTTTTTTCATTCTTATAATTTTATATTTTCTTCTCATTAGTATATATTTTTTCCGCATTCGTATATAGTTTTCATTTATATATATGTTTTTAGGCGTAATTCACATTTAATTCTTAAATTAATTATGGCTTAAACTGCAGGGATCAATGAATTTATTTACACATCTACATGTTTTGACACACCAGGAATTTATTTATACATCTGTATAGTTTGATATGCCTGTAAGTTGAAATATATAATGATAGATAAAATTATAAATGGGTGATAGGTGGACCCGAAGATTGGGGTTGTATATAAGGAGAGGTTCTGTAAGAGACTGGATATCTCAATAAACTAGCATACAACCTCATGAAATACGTGTAGTCGACAACTTTGGACATATATATATGTGTGGAGGCGCAATGACCCAGTGGTTAAGGCAGTGGACTCGCGGTTTCGATTCCCAGACCGGGGGGGGGGGGGCGTTGTGAGTGTTTATTGAGCGAAAACACCTAAAACCTCCACGCGGCTCCGGCAGGGCGTAGTGGCGATGTCTGCTGTACTCTTTCGCCACAACTTTCTCTCACTCTTTCTTCTGTTGGCCCGCTCGCTTAGCCACATCTGATAGCCTGATCGGTCACGGTGATCACGATGATATATATATATATAGATATATATATATATATATATATATATATATATACACGTTCAGCAAGAATTTAGATTCAGATGAATATTAAGTTAAAGGCACCAGAATTTGGTATGGTATTATCCATATAAATCAAATGGGGTGATTATAATCAAAATAAATAACAAGGATATTCAAAGATAGTGTGTATATATATATATATATATATATATATATATATATATATATATATATATATATATATATATATAGATATATATGAGCAAAAATACTGGAGATTCAGTATACACCATGCGGAAAAATTATTAGTTGAAAATATGTGGAAAACGTATAAAAAGTGGAAGAGAAATGCCTTCGTTTCACATAGTTTAATATCTTTTTTATAAAGAAATGTTTTTTTAATTATATGGATATTTTATGGATGTAGTAATAGCCAACATTATTTGAATTAGCTTTTCAAGGGATATTGTGAAGTAATCAAATTTTGTGACAAAGGGGTCTCGCTATTTTGGATGCTTGAAAAATAAGAATGAGTCTAGAGAGTGGACCAAGGGAGGTGGCAAGGAGGACAGCTAACTTCTCAATATACTTTGTGAAGTGGTCAAGTTTGTATATTACTTTCAGTTTCATTTGTGTATGTATGTGTGTGTACTTGCCTGTCCGTATTACCTACGAACCTATCTGTTTATCTGTTTACTTACTTATCCATTTGCCTACACACACACACACACTCACACACACATACACACACACACTCACACACACACACACACATACACACACACACACACACTCAAACACACACACACACACACACTCACACACACACACACACACACACACGCGCGCATCAGGCTTTCAAGTAGTCTCTGCTTACCAAATCCGTCCACAAGGCTTTGGTAGGCCCGGGAGATACGCCTGTGCCTATATATACAGATTTATAATCTGGTCGATATGTATGTATATATCGCTCTTAGAATCTTTCCTCGTGTAGGCCAGCATTAAGGCCCTCATTGTCTGTTTTTTGTTTGTTTTATTTCTTGTACTGTATTTTTCGTACTTGTAATTTTATTCTGTATTTTAATTTTTTGTATTTTTATTTTGTGTTTTATTTTGTAATTTTATTTGTATCGTTTTTTTGTCACATGTTTAACTTTCCTTGTTTTTACCCCTCTGCGAAGTAATTTTATTTAATTCCTTCGCAGGAAGGACTGGTTCCACGAGTCGTGTTCTGTCCTCACCTTCGAAACACGCTGGAGTTGAACTAGGGACAGCTGATGAAGGGGATTTTTCCTTGTGTAGTTTGTCTTGTACTCTGTTTTTTTTTTCGTTTAGGTCCGTTTCCACGTTTGTTTTTACGTTTTCGTTTCTCGTTGAGTTCTACGTCTATTTGTGGTGTCCTGCACTCACGTATATATATTTATATATGCATGTATATATACATGTAGATGTAGATACGTACATATATGTATGTATGTATGCATATATTTTATTTATTACACTATATATATATATATAATATATATATATATATATATATATATATATATATATATATATATATATATATATATATATATATATATATATAAAATCCTTGCGGATAACGTATTCGCTCTTATCGGTTATCAATGCTGGCTAATCACAGTGCATATAGATAAACTCCAGTTAGTTAAAATTTAGTATACTCGGTTAATCATCACATGGTAAATCCAAATGTCCTTCTAAGTATAGCATAGTGTCTGTGGAGAAAAATAATGAAATTAAAATCAGGAGAACAGAGATTTGCACATCCAAGTTTTATCTTAGTTATTAATCACATATTTCTTTGTCAAGACCTACGCACGTTTTTCTGCTACAAGCCGATGCACACTGTTAAATGTGAATCTTGATGTTAATTATCGGTGTCATTATTAGGGTCTATATTAACTGTTGGTCGGATATCATTTGAAGAGCGTACAAGCTTGACCAAACTTATTCTGCAATTTGGTGTTAGCGTTACTAAAAATAGTCACATATTTCGTGAACTTTATGTTACCCTGGACACTTCGGAATTTATTGCTACCTTCTGTCTTAAATTAGGTCAATGCTCAAGAATTTTCGTAGGATTCTTAATTCATATTGTAGTTTACCATTTCATTTATGTAGAATAGTATTCTTATCTTTCCAAATGTATTAAGTCATTTTTTGGTTTGTGGATGTCAATGTATACCCTGATGAAGTTGCACCGATAATTAACATCAAGATGCACATTTAACAATGTGCACCGACTTGGATTAGAGCATTTTAGCTCTTATTTCTAGCAATGTAGGTGTTCTAACATCCATAATCACATTTAGCGACATTTATAGATTTCTTTTATGGTAAGACATTGCGCATCATTATTTATATTAATTTTTGTATAAACTTTAGTGCTTTGTTAAATCGTCCATAAATTTTTATGGTGAATACATATATGCCGAAAGAGGATTAATGCCAGAACCAGCCGAGCGAGCGGTCCTTGCTGATGACGCGACGGAATAGCCGAGTCTGATCTGTTAGTATAAGGAATTCCCGATCGGTGTTTTGGGCGATTACAGACCTCTTCAGCATACATGTATGCAATTATGTGCTTTAACTACAACATTAGAGATCTTTAGCACTTATTTCTAGCAATGTAGGTATTCTAACACTCTTAGTGACGTTTATGTGTGTGTGCATATATATATATATACATACATACATACATACATATATATATATATATATATATATATATATTATATATATATATATATATATATATATATATATATATGTATGTATGTATGTGTGTGTGTATGTATGTATGTGTGTGTGTATGTATGTATGTACGTATGTAACTATATATCTGTGCGTATATACACAAATTTGTGTGTGTGTGCGTGTATACATGCATACGTACATACAAACACACACATACGCATACACACACACACACACACACACACACACATATATATATACAAACACACACGATTATCTTAAATGTATACGGCTAAATAAATATAAATATACAATGAAACTACAAATATATATACACGTGTGAATGTGTGCATCACTGATTGTTGGTGTATATATGCTTGAGAGTAATTATAATAAAGCGCTTGTATGTGTGCATGTGTGTGTGTGTGTGTGTGTGTGTGTGTGTGTGTATGTGTGTGTGTATATATGTATAGTAGAAAAAAATATATGTATTAGAAATATATGTAGCATTTATGATGTAGAAAAAAGGAAAATACGCTTTACACACATACACACACACAGTCACAGACAATCAGACAGATACACACACACAAACAAACACCCATTCATACATACACATGTATGAGTCTATGTGTCCGTATATATTTGTGTATTTGCGGTTCCGTTACTGCAACAGCGGTTGGAGTATATTCCCAATGTAAATTCTGTGTCTGCAATGTGAAGAGTTTCCTGTGTCCATTAATTGAATCCTGAACTTCTTGTAGACACATTAAGCAAAAACAGTAGAGTTTTCACTGAAGACATCGTTGTAAGCACAGGAAGCCTCTCGCCTGCTGCTTGTTGTTGTTACTATTGTGAGCTTTATTGTTGAGGTCGTTCTTATTGTTGTTGCTGTTGTAATGATTGTCGTTGTAATTATTGTTGCTGCTACTGTTGTAATGGTCGTCGTTGTGGTGTTTGTAGTTGGCTTAGGCTCTATAGTGCTTTCTATTTTTCATTTTCTTTTTTACCTCTTCGTCCACCTACTTGCTCCTCTTTTTCTATCTTTCTCCTCCTCCTCCCACCCTCCTCCCCTCTATCCACCTTCCTCCAGCTCTTTAGTTCTAGCAGGGGATTGGAATGGTATTTTGGACGCATGATCGGATTGTGTCGGTTTAACTCATACAGGGGACACAAAAGCTTCAAAAACATTCTGAGACGTTTTCAGCTGTCTGACGGGTACCGACTGGATCTCCTAAATGTGCTGATGTGGACTTGGAGCAACAACGAAGGGCCTTCCAAATCATGCTTAGTGTATTAGTTAGTCTGACTGGCAAAGGTATGTTTAGGTGTCCACAGTTCAAACTGGTCGGCTACACAGATCACAAATTTGTGATTTTCTCAGTCGTATTGGATAGGACTCATAGGCAGGGACCCGGTTGCTGGAAATATAACACGCCTTTCCCGGTGCGAAAAGACTTAGCCAGCTTGTTAAGAGACATCTGACGCGGGCAATAGTCAATAACGGGTGGTGGGGAAACCCTGAAAAAGGCAATTAAATATGAGTTAAATATCAATCAGCAAAGAGCAAGTGATAAAGAGAAATAGATTAGTGGAAGATCTAGTTAGTAAACGAGAAGTACCAACGTGTTAGTGGCTAGGATGGCCCTCAACTATTTCTTCATTGCGAAATACGAAGGCTGCGTTGTCAGGGCTAGAGCTCGTGCACTAAAACAAAATGGAACGAAATCTGTCTGATGGGCTCGGATGGTGGAGGCGCGATGTGGTAACAAAGCCACAATTCAGTCTTTGATAGATCAGGATGGGCGCGTACTGTATAGTTCCAAGCAAATGTGTACAGCCTTCCGGCAGTACTTTGCCCGCCTCTTGAGAGAAAGCGACAGGTCACAGAGAATTACGGACTTTAGCACCTACCTCGCCGGCCTGTCGTTACTCTAGGAAGAAGAGGCTAAACACTTGAAAAGTCAATAACAGCAACTGAAATACAAGAAGTACTGAATGGCTGCTTAAGGGACGAATCGCCCGGTTTGGATGGTCTGGTCTGCCCTATGGTTTTCATGGTTATACACCAGAGCTGATTGGTGACCCCTTGGCAAACGTCTATCTTAAGTGCTAGCACAACGGGAGAATTCCCAGGTCTATGACCCGTGATGTATTAACTTTACAGAGAAGGGACGGCAATACAGGGGATACTATAGATACTTTCCGGTCCATAACTTTGTCCGAATTGAGCGCAGAGCGACGAAACTGTTTTGCATGCACTCATGCAGTGTCCAAGTATTGCTGGCTTGTGGAGTTATGTCAAACAGCTGTTATCGCATGTAGGACGAATATGACTATCGACCGAATCCTTCTTGAGGATCGCTCCACCTCCCACCTTTAACAAGGTAGGGCAAACTGTGTTCCTCTGTCTAGTGGCTATAGAGAAAACTGTTTTGTGGTGGACAAGGCTGAAAGGATTGAAGAAATACACCTTCCTCTTCGGCCAAGCTTTTATCAACTTTCAAGGCGGAGAGGGAAGTGCTACATTCCAGTGAATTTGTGAAAAGATAGGTGGCTGTGGCAAATACGGTTAGAGTGAATGGCCTTAAACGAAGTATTCGCCAGTAGATCGGAGAGCAGGAGAGAGGGTCCGTACCTTTGGTGGTTATCTGTAGCTTGATTGACCCTAGTTCCGGTTTCTTCAGTATCAAGAGGATTGCTTCATTCATGTTATGACATACTTTGTATACTATGTATACTTTTATCGCATTTCCATGCCTTTTCCATTTCTTTATCCCCATCCTTTATGATACTGATTGAAGTGTGCTTCCCGAGGGTTTGTACTGTCTATCATGTCATAACAAGCACCTCAGACTGACAGTACCTTACGCAATATGCGTGCGGTTCCATGTAATGCCGATTTTTGAATTACTTGTAGGGTATTTCTGAAGTTTCCAGATGTTTCTTCAACTTGGGGGGTATTGACAGGGACAACCATTATGTTCGACTCTCGTACCTGCCATATCTTGTAGCTGCCACATTATTATTATCCTTATTATTATTATTATCATTATTATTATTATTATTATTATTATTATTATTATTATTATTATTATTATTATTATTATTATTATTATCATTATTATTATTATTATTATTATAATTATTATCATCATTGTCATCATCATTATTATTATTATTATTACTTTTTTTTTTCTTCTTCCAAATTTGCTTCCATTTCTTGCCGAGTGTCTTCCCGACTCCTAGGGCAAAGAAACTCATAGTATACAATGGTAGGCCATTAAACCAAACTCAGTAGTTCGTTCATTTTTTTATTATTATTATTTTTTTTTTTAAGTTAAATTAAAATACATGAGCAGCAACAGTTCTCACATCGACAATGCTCTTCTCAATACGTGTGATGTACCAGTTAAGACAATCTTTTGCACCTCTTGCAGGGATGGTAAGCCAGGGATCATCTCATATAATTTTCGGTTCCCTTCTTGATCATTCCTAGTGCTCCTACGATCACTGGTATTGTAACCGCCTTGAGATGCCACATTTTCTCAATTTCAATGAGCAGGTCTTTATATTTTCTGAGCTTGTCAAACTCTTTCGCTGAGATATTATGATCACAGGGGATGCTCATGTCGATCAATAAGCAAACTTTATTGTTTTGGTCTTTCACAACAATATCTGGTTTATTGGCCTTGATGGTTCGGTCTGTATGTACTGGAAAGTCCCAGAGAATGGTTACATTTTCTCCTTCAGTTACAGCCTCAGGGTGGTGATTATACCACTTGTCGGCAGTTTTGATATTGTAATGCCGACTTATTAGCCAGTGGAGATATTGGCCAACTCTGTCATGTCTTAATTTATACTCCACTGGTGCTAAGACTTTACATCCAGAGATTAGGTGGTCCACTGTTTCAATCATGTCGTTGCAGAATCGGCATTTTGGGTCTGCTCCATTTTTCATCACATTGGCCTGGTAGTTCCGGGTTAATAGGCTTTGATCTTGAGCACCCAGGATGAAACCTTCGCTCTCTGCTTTTAGCCCTGAGCTCCGTAGCCACTGATGGGTTTGCTTCTGGTCAACATCAGCTTGTTTGCTGCGGGTCACATATTTGCCGTGCAGAGGTTTCTCCTCCCACCTATCAGCCAATTGCTCGTGCGCTTTTTTCATTGCCATCATTTTCACCTTCTTTGCAACAATAGTTGCCGTACTTCCCTCGGGTTGTTCAGTTTGGGTATCCTGCACGAGATCAATAGCAAATTTTTTGCTTTCCTTTATGATAGAATGAAGCTTCTTTCGTCTCTCGTGATTTTCCACGAGCTTTAGCATCCAGTCATTCGATATTTCGAGATATTTGGCCAGTCCAATTGTGGTTGTTTTGTAAGCTAGTTCAAATTGGATCAGGCCTCGACCTCCTTGGGCTCTGGGAAGGTAAAGACGATCTACGTCTGCCTTTGGGTGGTGCATCCTATTACAACTCAGCAGCTTGCGTATTTTTCTATCTATATTCTTTACTTCACTCATATTCCAGTTCAACACATTGTAGCTATAAGTAACAACTGGAACTGCTAAGGAATTTATAGCTAACACCTTGTTACGTGCATTTAGTTCAGATTTCAGGACTGCACGAACTCTCCTATAACATTCCTTCCTGATTTTCTCTTTCATGCTTGCATGCTGAATACCAGAGCCTTCATTTATCCCTAAATATTTGTATGTTTGTTCTTGCTCAAGCTCTCTTATGACTGTGTCAACATCTAACACGACTGAATTTGTGGTCTTGGCACACTTCTCAAGTCCAAACTGCATCCCGATGTCATCGCTGAATGCTTTCACGGTGCGCAATAGGCCTTCAAGTTCATTATTGTCTTTACCATAAAGTTTTAAGTCATCCATATAAAATAGGTGGCTTATTTTTTTATTGGCAATTTTATACCCATACCCTGTTCTGTGTAATTCACTTGTAAGGGGTATTAGGGCTATGCAGAATATTAAAGGTGAAAGTGAGTCACCTTGAAAAATTCCACAGTTGACGTTTATATTTTCTGAGGCAAGTACTCCATTAGAGTGGTATAATTGGAGATTCGTATTCCACAACGACATATTGTGCTTCAGGAAGTTTGAAATCACAGGGGAAATTTTGAAGATGTCCAGCGATCTCAAGATCCATGGATGCGGTATACTGTCGAAGGCCTTTTTGTAGTCAATCCATGCGGTGCTGAGATTTCTGCGCTTGTTGTTACAGTTCTCAAGGATCATACGATTGATTAGCAGTTGATCTTTGCATCCGTAAGAGCCTCGGCGGCACCCTTTTTGTTCAATGGGGAAAATATCGTTCTTCTCCATGAATGCATATGTTTTCTCCGCCAGGATAGATGTTAGGATTTTATACGTGGTGGATAGACAGGTTATAGGCCGATAGTTTTTTGGAAGGTTGGTTTCGTTATTCTTTGGGAGTAGGTAAGTAATGCCACTTGCTAACCATTCAGGTGTTTTCTTTGGGTCTCTCATAATTCCATTGAGCAGCTGAACTAGCTTACCGTGTGCGCATGGGAGCGATGCGAGCCAGAAATTCGGCACCCTATCTTTACCAGGGGATTTCCAATTATGGGCCTTCGTGAGTGCCTTTCTTAGGTCTGCTATTGTGATGTCTTCCCATGCTTGTTGTTGTAAATTTTGGTAGGATCCTTCAGTTTGTATAATCCAGTCTGCATTTATGTTGTACGTCTTCTTGTCACTCCAAATCCTTTTCCAAAAGTTTTGAACTTCTTCCATGGGAGGGGGGGTCTTTAACGGTTACTTTCTCCTTCCCTATTTCTCTGTAGAATTTTTTGGCATTGGATGTGAACAGCTTATTTTGCTTGTAAAACTTGTTTCTCTTCTCAAATCTTCGTATTCTTTGGGCTTTTGCTTGGACTTTTTGTTTCAGCGTTTCTTTTATTGATATCAGTTCTTCTCTTGGTGAGGATCCAAATTTTCTCTTCATCTTTCTTCTTGTTCTGGATCTTACATCATTTCCACATATTAGTTCATTTAATATTGATATTTCCCCTCTCATAAATTCAATCTCTTTTTCAATTTTACTTCTCCAGGTTTGATTTCTTCCCAGGTTTTGTTTTCTTTGTTTTTTCGGGGGCATACAGCTGGTTTCAATTGCACTAGCAGAAGCGTAAATAATTTCAATTAACTCAGTAAAATCAGGTTTTAATTCTCGTATTATTTCATTTGTTACATAGTTGCCAATTTGGATTTGTTTTTTATTTTGGTTTGTATTTGAGAGTTTATGAAGTGGTTCTCTATCATTCATACTTGTATGTTTTACAACTTCAAGCGTATTCAGGATTTTCTGCCTCATTTCTGCCATAGACTCTCTGTGTTCTTCAGCAAATGCGAGATCTTCAATTACTGTTGTTTTTTCGTTTTCCTGGCTATCTTTAACAGGTACAATAGAATTTCTTGTATCTTCAGGCCTTTGCGTACTTTGGTCAGATGGCAGTCTTTCAATTAAGCCTCGTGGCGGGCTATACTGTTCATCTGATTCTTCATTTCCTTTGTGTCTTATATTTATGTCATTTTCCGTTGCGTGCTTGATTGCACTTATTTCACTGTCTGTGAGTCTGTTATTTCTAAGGATATCCCTCCTCACATTTGCTAATTTGTTCTCGTCCAAATAGGGCCTACTGTCTTGATTCCGTGTTCTCCATATACTGTAAGAGTTTGCGGTGTTTCTCTCTTGAGATGGCCTACCTAATGCATAGTAATAAGCGTATATTACTTCTTTATACTCTTCTCGGGTCCATTTGTTCCGCTTACATTTTTCTTTCTGTGGTGGTTGTGGTGGTGAACTTGGAGGGCTCGAGTTGGGGGATTTCCCGTTCAAGTGACCATCCATGTCTGTATTCGGAGAAGAGTTTGTGCCAGTTGATGACTTTTCGATCCCAGGCTGGCTCTTCCCTGGGGGACGCGCTTCCAGATTAACCATAGGACAAGCGATTTGGTATACTATACTGATTTAGTTTTCCTTTTAGTTTCCAAAAACATTTTGGAATAATAATAATAATAATAATTATTATTATTATTATTATTATTATTATTATTATTGTTGTTGTTGTTGTTGTTGTCTTTGCACAGCTTCTAACGCTGGAGATGTACTACAGTGTCAGCTGTTCACTACCAGTGAACTAAGGTAACACCTTATTTTTCGAGAACCTTCCGGAGTATTCGAGCAGTTCCAAGCAGTGCTGTTTTCTTCAAGTGTTCCACCCTTATTGCAGCCCCTATTTGTTCCACGTACTACTCGAGATTTTTGCTCACTGTTCCCAGGGCTCCGACAATTATTGATACTAATGCTACCTTTTTCATCGACCACAACTGCTTAACTTCCCAAGGTAACCTGTCATATCTCTCGACCTTTCTTTCTTCCTTATTGCATACCTTGTTGTCAGCTGCGCATGCTATATCTATGATCCAGCATTGTTTGTTTTCTTTCTCAATTTAGACTATGTCCTGCTTCCTATTATCTATCTCATGGTCCCACTGGATTATAAAATCCCATAGGATCTTTGCAATCTTTCATCTTACACAAGCCTGACCGTCTAACTTCTAATAATAGCGGTTCTGTGGCATTTTTTACATACCATTCTATGTTGTTTTCTTCTGCTCTAATGCTGTGTTCGCATCCAATAAGTCCTCTTCCCCCCTAGACAATACAAAGAGTGCGATGCGATTGCAAGAGATGTTTTATTGGTTAAACGTTATTTCGACAGCTAGCCTGTCTTTGTCGAGTTCAAAATGAAAAGTGATACAAAGAAATTCAAAATTATAGAAAATCAAATCCAAAATCTGAACGAGGCAACCAGCGTTCCCACGTTGATGGAAGGACATCAGTCTTCAATTTCCAAGTTTATAACTGGCAAAATGAAAAAGAAAAGAGGAAAAAGAAAAGGAAAGAAAAAGGAACAGGAAAAAGAATATCTAATCAAACAGTATCACTTTTCATTTTGAACTCGACAAAGACAGACTAGCTGTCGAAATATCGTTCAACCAATAAAACATCTATTGCAATCGCATCGAGCTTTTCGTATTTTCTATTTACCTTTGCGAGGAGTTACGTCAATACTTTTAAAATATCATCATTCCCTCCCACCACCACTACTACTACTACTACTACTACTACTACTACTACTACTACTACTACTACTACTACTACTACTACTACTACTACTACTACGGCAATGAACTGGTAGAATCGTTAGCACGCCGGAGAAAATACTTAGCGAAATTTCGCCCAACAATACGTTCTGAGCTCAAGTTCCGCCACGGTCGGCTTTGACTTTGATCCTTTCGGGGTCGATAAATTAAGAACCAATCAAGTACTGAGGTCGATGTAATCAACTATCCCCTTCCCCACAAATTCCAGGCCTTGTGCTTATGGTAGAAATGATTATTATTATTATTATTATTATTATTATTATTATTATTATTATTATTATCAATTTTATGGAAAAATATTATAATGGCAGAGTTGTTAGAGCACTGAACAAACTATCTTATAACATTAATTTACGTTTATTTATGGTGTGTGTTCAATGATTGCCAGGTTAGACTTTGCCTTTCATCATTCCTCTGCAATAAAAACTAATAATATACTGTTGTAGCATTGGACACATGATTGTGCGATTCTGGGAAGGTCTATTTAAGTGCTTGGCTCTGTGTCAGTCTCAATTTTGATAGAAAGTGGACAATGTAGTCAATCTTAATTACACTGTGTAATGAATTTTTTTTTGTCTTTGGTTAGTAAGTGTTATTTCCAATTTGTTTCTATATAGAAATCAAAGGAAATGACTACTATTCCCTTCAAACTTTACTTTTGTGACCTGGACATCAATGTTTTGAAATTGACTTATTTTTCATTACTTTCAGACAGATTCAGCGCTGAGTTGCTGAAGCAGAACAATCGTTTTAACAAATATTCTGCTCAGTGGGCTACAGCAAATATTCTGCTCAATATCACAGATTTGTTTGTCAGTTGCTTGACCTTAACCACTTGAGCATGTTCCTTAGGGGCTGCCTATATGTGCATTTCTGATCATGAGTTTATAGTTATTCTTTGGGGGTCTGAATTAATGTAACAAAAGCAAAGTTTGAAGGAAATATTAGCCATTTTTCATATTTTCTACAGGTAAGCAAATAGGTAATAGCAATAACTTTTCATGGTTAAGAGGAATGGTTATGTGGAAGTAAAACAAATCAACAAGTTTTCTGGTTTTTTTTTATCTCCATTAGTTGTCATAAAGTATATACGACTAGATTGAAACATCTGTTTTGTATCTTGTGGAGGGGACAGGTTCCTTTGACTTAATGTCTATCTGTTACTATTATCCATTCCAGAAACAAAGGGGCCATTGAATGCTGTAGCTCATTATGCGAAAATATTCCCCGAGGCTGCGAAAATCTACAGAGATTCACGAAAAGTTCGCAGTTTTAGGTGTTGTTTGTTACACAGGTGTTTCCATAGATCATCTCTTTAATTGCAATCCTTGAGGAAACAGTCTTAAGATAGGTGTTTCGCATCTACAGTGTTTCGCATCAACAGTGTTTCGCAGTTCTCTCATAGTTGGTCAATGCAGTCATTCGAACGATGAGCCTTGCGTTCTATCAAAGGTTGGTGATGGTAATGGACAATTATTATTTCAATGAAGTGTAACTTTTTTGTTTTTGGCTAATCCCTAAACGCTTTTCAACACTTAGGCATAAATACTTGTTATGAAGTTACAATCAATGGGTGTAATTTAGCCACACAAGGTTCCTTGTCACTCTCACCTTTCAGTTAATTTACTGGCTGGGGAAGCGCTTCTCCTATTATTCTCATCTTACTTTTCATATGATCGCTGTAAAACTTCATGAGGGTTTCACCGAAGTAGAAAGTGTCTGTCTTCAATTTTCGTACTCTCACTCACCGTACGTGTTATGCTATACACATGAAGTAGAGGAAACTTGTTCGCTCTTTGTTACGAAACGAAGGCAGTCAGAATCTTTACCATTGACTTCTTGGCAGCTAGATATATCCAACACGTAATAACAAGACATATATATTTTGCCGGACCAGCAATTTAGATTAAATACGCGTGTGCGTGTGTTGCAAGTCTGACGTGTCAGCTTTCTTAATATTTCTTAATAATATGTTAGATATATATATATTGGTTTCAAATTTCGGCACAAGGCCAGCAATTTCAGGACTATGTCGATTACATCGAGCTAAGTGCTCAGCTAGTACTTATTTTATCGACCCCGAAAAGATGAAAGGCAAAGTCGACCTGGGTAGAATTTGAATTCAAAACGTAAAGACGGACGAAATGCCAATAAGAATTTTGCAAGGCGTGCTAACGACTCTGCCAGCTTGCAGCTTTATGTTAGGTATACATATTATTTTCAAATATGTATGTAGTTTGTGTTATTTCCTGGTCGGGCCTCATTGTCAGGATCATATATTAACGAAGACATTGCAACTGTTTCAATCTTAATTTTATACTGCTGGCAGAATCGTTAGCATACCGGGCAAAATGCTTTTTCGGTATTTCGCCCGTTTTCACGTTCTGAGTTCAAATTCCGCCGAGATCGACTTCCCCTTTCATCCTTTCGGGGTCGATAAATTAAGCACCAGTCGAGTACTGGGGTCGATGTAATCGACTAGTCTCCTCCCTCCAAATTTCAAGGATTTTTATTAAGGCGGCGAACTGGCAGAATCGTTAACGCGCCAAGTAAAATGTTTAGCAGTACCTTTTTTGTAAAGACTTCCTGAATTTAAATATTGCCGGGGTCGACTTTATCTTTCATCCTTTCGGGGTCGATAAAATAAATCCATCAAGCACTGGGGTCAATGTAATCGACTTAGCCACTCCCAACCCTAGTTTCAGGTCTCGTGCCTAAAGTAGAAAGAATAATCTATACTAGCTGAAAGACCGCCCTCCGGGCGGTTTTCTGCTGGCCCCTTGATAATAATTTCACATTTGATTCCCAATTCTAATGATTTTTATATTTTGTGTCCAATTATTTCTTTGTATAATAGTGCTCACTTGCTTTGTAAATATTGCTTTCATTATCTTATCACTGTCATAATCCCTATTTTTTAAACAAACATTACGGTAGTCCAACAACAAGGGAAGCAGTTTGTCAAATTTTACCTTCCCCTCAAAGCAAAATTTCAATTCAGCAGCCCTTCTGTAAGCTTTGCAATGAGAGAGAAAGAGAGAGAGAGAGAGAGAGAGAGAGAGAGAGGGAGAGAGAGACGGAGAGAGAGAGAGAGGTGGGGGAGAGAACATCGCAAACAATGAATAAAATAAACATGAAATGAAAAAACGTATAAATATAATGACATAACTACAGATGTATACACCCCCGACTTTGTTGCCTCATGACATCCAGAAAAATGGATACTTTTTAACAAAATTTTCTACAAATACCGTTTAGATGTTGTGGCTTCAGAGTATGTAGGGATTTATGGGAAATAATTTTTCCGAGGGGGTGGAGAGAGGAGTTTTGAAAAATACACACAATCTGACTTTTTTCCCTCATAACTTTCAGGAAGATGGGTATCTTTTAATGAAAATTTATACAAATCCCTTTCAAACAGCACCGAGTCCTCATTATTAAAAAAAAACAACCTTCGAAATGATGGGTTGGGGGCTTCTTTGTAGGAAAAAAATTTTGTAAACTCTTTTCTTTTCACACCTCACTCCCTCATCATGCCACTCCGGATCTATTTTGGCCAATTTTTTTGCATTTCAAAACCATGGGAAGAGCATTTTCGTTGAAAAATTTTTTTAATTGTTAATATTTTCAGAGAGAAAAGTGAGTGGTTTAAGGGGACTTGGCTGTTGTTTCTAGCCTATGCGAAGACAACCCTCCTCGTTTCTTTATCACTTTCGCATGTATTGATGGTTTTCATTATTTTCCCCCATAAATATATTTATATGCAATAAAAAAGAAAATTTGAGAAGTTATGAATTTTTTGCAACCCCACTCCCTGCTCCCGATTGTTTCTGTTTAATATTGGAGAGCCTGAGAAGGTCATTGTTGACATCCACAGTGATTTTTAAAAAGTACGCAGATGTACTTGCATAGCAAGTGACTTGATCTGAGATCGTGTGCTGAAACAAAATCAATTGCCGCGTAAATGTTTGTAAGCTATTAAAGAACACACAGAAACTGTTAGTTTCATGGCACTACTTAAATATACAGAGGTTCCTAGGCATCTACGTAACGATATGAAGGGGAGGGTTAGTTTTAGGTTTAGTTTCAGGGTTAGGGCTAGTTTTAGGGTTAGTTAGGGTTAGGGTGTCATTACACGACCACACAGCGTACATGAACATTTTTTTGTACGTATCACCTGTATTTAAGTAGTACATCTATATTTAAGTAGTACCGTTAAGGGACCCCTGTATTAAGTATTAGGTCGTCAAGTATGACATTTGCAGTAAAGAAAAAAGTTTGCTAATGTTTCATAAATAAAAGGAATTGTTTTATTCATCCAAGTATGTACCCATATTGTCAATACACTTTTGCCATTTCAGCGGTAGCTTGTCCATCCCGGAACTGTAAAAGTCAGGCAATCTAGAGTCAATAAAATCTTGGAAGGCTTGTTTTATAGCATTGTCGGAATTAAATTTTTTCCCATCAAAAAGTTATCCAAATTCTGGAAGAAGTGGTAGTCAGTGGGGGAAAGATCAGGTGAGTATGGTGGATGATGGAGAACTTCCAACTCCAGATCCAGTAGTTTCGCCAATGTCATTGTTGCGATGTGTGGTCTGGCGTTGTCCTACAATAGAATAGGAGTGGATCTGTTGACTAATCTATGCTGTTTTATTGTAATTTTCTGCATCATTTGGTCCAGTTGGCTGCAGTATACTTCGGCCGTGATCGATGAGCTAGGTTTAATGAAATCATAATGGATCACACATGCGCCAGATCACCAAACACACACCACCAGCCTCTTTTGATGAATTTTGCTTTTTGGTGGCTCGTCTTTATCCAACGATTGTATTGAACGTTTACGGTTATTGTATTGGATCCATTTCTCATCACATGTTACAGTTCGATTCAAAAATGATTAATTTTTGTGACGAGAAAGTAGCATAATGCAGGCTTCAAACGTTGCTGTTTTTGATTTTCATTGAGTTCGTGTGGAGCCCACTTATCCAACTTTTACACTTTGCCGATTTGATCTAGGTGAGTCGATAATTCACGGGCACTTTGAGATGGATCTAACTCGACGGTAGCTTTCTTTTCTTCATTATTCACCACTAAAAAAAAAATTGTAAAAAATGATTTATAAATACTTTATAAAGCGCAAAATGAGTAGCTGTCAAAGTTTACTATATACCTTAGTATAAATTTCATACTTGACGACCTAATAGTACCAGTTTCATTCAACATTAAAATTTTACTTGTACAAAATATTTTCTTCTTTTAGAAACCGCAACCTGTTCTCTGACAAAACTTCGCAAAAGTAATGCGGCACGAAGTTTTGTCAGCGAACAGCAAACTCACACACACTCGCACACACGCATTTATTGCCTTTCATTTGTGTGTATGTGTATCTATGTGTGTGTGTGCGAGTGTGTCACTGTTGAAGTCGCTCGTGCAACTTGTTTGTGTATATATTGACTTTGTGGTACAAAGTGTTTGGAAACTGTGAATAAAGTGTACGTTTCGAGTACTTGGTAACTTTTTTCTCCTCGTCTTCTAATAATAATTACCCAACTTTCTAGGCTTTTCTCACAGCTGTCCTGTGTTTAAAAATTATACGGGTATTTTAAAAGTTTTCATTAAATAAATAATAAATTACGTATACATTAATAGAATAAACTGTCGGTTTTCCAAATTGCGAATTAAAACTTAAAAGAGAAAGTGAGAGACTTTGCAAATGAGAATGGAATACTCCGCAGTGAATGCAATGAATATTTAAATTTGTGAATTGGACGCAGTGAATGCAATGAATATTTAGATTTGCGAGAAACTGGAGACAAAAAAATTTGAGAAGCTTGAGAAATCGAAATTATAGGAAATTTCTTAGTACATGAATTTATAAAAATATTTCCAGACAGTCAACCCTTTTAATAATACTTTTAATAATAGTACTTTTAGTAATTGTTACATACTTAATTTATAAGCAGCTTTTTTATATCCCCTGAGAGGATATAAAATTACATCTAAAGTTTTATTACACAACTAGCAGTATCGCCCGGCGTTGCTCGGGTTTGTAAGGGAAATAACTATATAAGCATTTTTAGAGAGTTACTTCCCTTATAAATTCGGGCTTTCTTAGCCATTTTTGTTTTGGTGTCTTCAAGCCATGAAATCGTTGTTCTAAAAGAACGCTGGTCTCCTTGACAACGCATTACGACGTTGATTTCTTTACACTCCCTTCCCCACAGCTTCACGAGGGAGGGAAGGGGGAGAAGCAAACAGGTGCAGCTGTGAGCGTGGACGCCAACTCCGCCGCCATCGACACACGATGTATTTTATGCATTAAAATGGAATAAAAAATGATGTTAAATTATTTTTAAAATCGTAGACTCATCGTTGACGCGCGCTAATACTCAGACGGGCTCGATATGAATCACGACTATAAGATACCCGAATTTGGTTAAACTGCACCGCAAAATGTGGGAGGAGTTAGGAATCTAAATCGAAGGGGACAGACACTCACACAACTAGAGTTTTATATATATAGATGTACCTTCTCTGTTTAGAAGCAGGTCCTGTCTGATTTAACAACAATTTGTCTGCTCTTTAATGGCAGAATAAGCCACCACCTTTTCTTGGATTGATATTTGTCCGCAGTAGCGGGAGAGTGAGTTCGATTTGATCTCTCTCCATCTCAATCCCTCCCACACTCAGTGAATCTGTCTGGTTGTCTGCCTGTCTGCCTGCCTGCCTGCCTGCCTCTCAGTTTGTCTGTCTGTCTGTCTGTCTGTCTGTCTCTCTCTTTCTCTTTCCATCTCTCTCTCTCTCTATTGTATTTGAATTCTCTCGTGCTTTCCTCGTATATCTCTACAGTATTACCTCTGTCACGATCTGTTTCTCGCTTTATTGTTTTGAAACGGGTGTGGGGAGAAGTAGATATGTGATAAAATTGGGTATGGAGAGGAAAATCACGTTCACGCTTTAAATCTGCTCCCCCACAACACGCCCGGCCCCACTGAACTAGTTGCGAACCATTAATATATTATCTACTCGCTCAATTAGTGAACTACAGTTTGATGGGGGCACTAACAGAGATGAACAAGGCAAGAGATAACGTGGAGGTGGTGGACAGAGATAAGAAGAGAGACATAGAATTGGATTAAAGGAACATTAGATAGAAAGACACAGAGAGAGTTTCTTTTTACTTCTGGTATTAAAAAGCTCATGTAAACCTTCATTTGAATTAATTTTCAATGAAAAAAAAGTAAATAAAAGCGTTATATGGTCATGGGGTTAAATAAAACCTGTGAATGCTAGATATTAGATATTATAGGTAAAGATCACATTTCGTAGCCTTTTGACTCTTTGTGACTTTTTAACAGAATAAATTTGCTTATCATTTGCATGAACGTGTAAGTCTTAACTGGGCAATCATTTAAAGCGGTCATTTGAAATATTTTGGTGAAAAGTTGCGAAGTTAGAGTAGTTTGATTTTTCCGCACCCCTAATTTTCTGCCGCCAGCTGTAAAAGTGGGCGTGGTGAAAAAGTCCATGGTGAGTATCTTCCATCCCAGTTTTTTTTGCAACATCAATTTTCTGACTTGTTGGACCCAAGGCTACATGAAAATGCTCATTAAAGTAAATCAAAAGGGTGGTGAACCATGGCCTCCACTAGCTCATGGCCTAATGCACTGCGGTTATCCTGGAACATCGCCTTAAAGGGTTATAATCGAGGAAATCGACCCCAGGACTTATTCTTTGCAAGCCAAATTCTTATTCTATCGGTGTCTTTGGCCGAACTGCAAAGTTACGGGGACATAAACATACTAGCATCAGTTGTCAAGCCATGGCAGACACATACATACACGCACACACGGCGGGCTTATTTCAATTTCCGACTACCCAATCCATTCTCAGGGCTTTGGTCGGCCCAAAGTGTCACGTAGTGGGACTGAGCCTGGGACCAGTTGGTTGGGGAGCAAACTTCTCACTACAAAGCAAATTTTGCGCCTCAATATATATATATATTCTTTTGTTTCAGTCTTTAGACTGCAGCCATACTGGGGCACCGACTTGAAGAAATTTAATCAAACGAATCAACCCCCAGCACTTATTTTCTAAATCCGGGTACTTATTCTATCGGTTTCTTTTGCTGGTCCACTAGGCTACGGAGACCATAACCGGTTGTTTACAAACACAGACGCACACACACACACACACACACACACACACACACACACACACACATATATACATGCATACACATGCACACACACATATTTATATACACGACGGCTTTCTTTTTTAATTTCCGTCTGTCAAATCCATTCACAAGGCTTTGGTTGGCCCGTGGATAGAGAAAAGACTTGTCCAAAGTTACACGCCGTGGAACTGAACTCGGAACCACAAACACACACACAGGCACAAAGACGCCTTTACACGTATGTATAAATGAGCAGAGAGGAACAATTGAGAGTGACAATTGATATGT
>NC_043007.1:58321494-58323994 GCF_006345805.1 Octopus sinensis | reverse complement strand
TAATATATAGCTTTCCAAATCTTTTATCGTTTACTTTTTACTTATTTCAGTCACTAGACTGCGACCATGCTGGGGCATCGCATTGAAGAATTTCTTTTAGCCGAATGAATCTACCCCAGTAATTAATATTTGTTAAGCCTGGTTCTTATTATACCGGTCTCTTTCACCCAACTGCTAAGTTACGGAGACGTAAACACACCAACACCGGTTGTCAAGCGGTGCTGAGACAAATACACACACACATACACACATATGTATATATATGACGAGTTTCTTTCAGTTATCATCTACGAATTCCACTCACAAGACATTGGTCGGCCAGAGCGTATAGTTCGACACATTTGCTCAAGGTTCTTGCAGAGGGACTGAACTCGACGTCATGTAGTTGGGAAGCAAACTTCTTACCACACAGCTACACCTAATATTTTCTATATTCTTTTTGTAGCTTGGTTTTGTGAAAGTTTTTCAGAATCGAAGGCTGTATGCAGTTAGGTAGAAGCAAAGACTAGGTTATAATGATACTTATTGACGGTAACCTGTCCGCCCAGAATTAGGGATTTTGGTGGACGGTTTCAAGAACTCTTCCAGTTATATTACTTTGTGTTCTACACAAATTATTGCCTACCTAATTTAGTAATGAGATGGGTGGCTGACTGTTTAAGGTCCATCTTTGAAGGTATTTGAAGAGGACGGTGTTACTGTTTGAGAGTATAAAATATATTTAGCAAAGGTATCACCAACACCAAGGAGAATCTCACGTTATATGAATTTCTGGACCGCAATGGTTTACTTTGTATATTATGTATATATATCAATATATTTACATATATTATATGCATGTATATATGTATTTATATATATGTAACTACATCTATATATCTATATTTATAACCACATATACATTTATAAATTATATACAAATATATTTATATATGTATATATGTACATACATATGCATGTGTATGTATGTATGTATGTATGTATGTATGTATGAATGTATGTATGTATGTATGTATGTATGTATGTATGTATGCGTGTATGTATATATATATATATATATAGGTGCAGGAGTGGCTGTGTGGTAAGTAGCTTGCTTACCAACCACTTGTGAGTGGAATTGAAAGAAGCCCGTCGTATATATGTGTATATATATATATATATGTATGTGTGTGTATACGCTTGTGTGTCTGTGTTTGTCCCCACCACAATCGCTGGACAACGGATGGTGGTGTGTTTACGTCCACGTAACCTAGCGGTTTGGCAAACCGAATAGAATAAGTACAAGGCTTACAAAGAATAAATGCTGGGGTCTATTTGTTCGACTAAAAGCGGTGCTCCAGCATGGCCGCAGGCAAATGACAGAAAAAAGTTAAAGAGTATATAATATATATATATATATATATATATATATATATATAATATGTATTATATATACACACATTCAGTATCCTCAGTTATGTCATATGCGTATTTACCGTGCATTTATTTCATTTATTAAGTAATGTGACACAACACACACCGAATTTGTAAGGTACCCGTGTGAATCTCCCTCTCACTTGTACTTTATTGTGTTGTGTTACAACACAATAAGTGCATAATACATAAAGGAAGATGGTCACGTGAGGAGAAGAAAGATGGCCAATGGTCACGTATGAGCAACGAGAGAGAAAAAGAGAAAGAGACAGAGACAGATAGAAAACGGTGAAAGAGGGAGAGGAGACAAAGGGACTCTCTCTCTCCTCTTTTTCTCTTTTTCTCTCTCTCGTTGCTCGCACGTGACCATCATCAATCTTCCTTTTCCTGTATGGACGTTCAAAAGACTAGACATTTGTTTTCTCTCTCTTTCATCTTTTCTCTTTTATAGGGTCTCTATAAAGTCATGAAAAAGAAGTCATTTTTGTGGCAGAAATTGTGAAAAATATTTGATAAAAGAAGTAATAAATAAAACTTCAGAAGAACCTAAAAACTAGACATATTAAATTTTCTTATACTTTTTAAAGATAAATTCTATCATGTATAGTTACGAAGCTACATGTATTTTAACTTGTACCATGATTTTATGGACCCCTCAGTATATATAATTTGATTATTATATCATACTTATACAATGTAAAAATATGCTGCAGATTGCGATAGCCAATAAAATAGAATTAAAATTTAAAATTCTATTCTTTTCGTTTGGCCCGCTACTATATGATCCTCGGCCAGCTACTGATTCAACAGGCAGAAGGCAGGAGATCCCGGAGATTCCGGATAAAATTCGGTCCGACGACGTCCGTCATATTTTCTTGTTTCTTTGTACAGCTTTGTAGCTTTAGAAGTAATTCGAAGCTCTAATCATCCTCTCCTCTATTTATTCGAGGACAGTGATTCTACGAGTGTGGTCACTTAGGAGTTTATCTAATCTCTCAACGTAGCCGACTGTGAGACCGTACGAGGCAGAGAGAGAAAGAGAGAGAGAGAGAGAGGAGGGAGAAGGAAAGAAAAACCCGAAGAAATG
>NC_043007.1:58319861-58321394 GCF_006345805.1 Octopus sinensis | reverse complement strand
CATAATACATACATACATACAAGGGTTACGAGGTATGGTTTTGTACGAAGTTTGAATTGTTTCCAAAGGAATTTGTGTCCATTCTTCAGATAAAACAGTCTCCAGTTCTTGTAATAATGATGGTAGGGGATATCGACTCCTTACTTGTTTTTCTAAAATGCGCCAAAAATGTTGAATAATATTGAAATCTGTGGACTGTGGCGGTCAGATAAGATGTTCAACTTCACTAGAATGTTCTTCGTACCATTCAGTAACAACTTTAGCTCTGTGAATTGGTGCATTATCATCCTGAAAGATTGCGTTTTCCTTAGGAAACAGTTTCGCAAACATAGGATTAATTTGATTAGATAAAATGCTTAAATAGTCTTGACTATTAATTTTACCATGAAGGAAAACCATTGGGCTGGCGGATTTCCAAGATATAACCATCCAGATCATCACAGATTCTCCTACATGTTTAACAGTTGGAAGAAGGCAGTGTGGGTCAAATGCTTCTTTTGGTTGTCTCCATACGTATACTCGGCCGGTGGTCGGAAATAAGGTAAAGTAGGACTCGTCTGAGAAAATAATATTCTTCCACTTCTCTAGGGACCAATTCTGTAGGGTTTTACTCCATTCTAAACGCTTTGCAACGTTTGATTTTGAAAGTAGTGGTTTTCTGATTTAAGCCCTCCTGTGAATTCCGGCTTTGTGCAGCTCCTGGCGAACAGTTCTTATGGGAACTGGGTTCTCGAGGTGGTCATTAAGCTCTGCAGTAATTTCGGGAGCTGTACTTTTGGGATCTTTTCTAACAATTCGCGTAAGAGTCCGACGGTCCCTGTCTAAAAGTTTTGATTTTCTTCCAGAGTTTTGTTTCGACGAGGAGATTTTTCCCTCTTTCTCAAAGGCTGTCATTTCATTCGAATCAGTACTTCTTGATACACCAAACATTTCAGCTGTTTTCGTTACGCTAGCGGCTGTCATACGAGTACCAACAATTCGACCCCTTTGAAAGTCCGATAGATCTGTCATTTTAGTGAATTTTAATTACCTTTTTCTGATGATTGCTGAAAAGAAGCAGCAATTTTAGCAAAACATATTAAGCAACATTAATAATAAATCCCAAAAACATAAAAATAAACATGCTTTTGACGGTTTTACAGATATTTCAAAATTATGATGCTATGATGCTAGGTGTCTTCATTATTTTGTCCAACCCCAGCATATAATATATATATATATATATATAATATATATATATATATATATACTATATATATATATACATATATATATATATATTATATAATATATATATATATATAATATATATATATATACATATTATATATACATATATAATATATATATATATATATATTATATATATATAATATATATATATATATATATATATTATATATATATATATATATATATATAATATATACTATATGTAATTAGATTCAGTTGAATTAGGTACTTAAATTGAGGCACCTTGTTAGGACGAATTTATTAGCAGACTCAAACAATGCTAGGTGAGGACCAAACTCT
>NC_043007.1:58312361-58314861 GCF_006345805.1 Octopus sinensis | reverse complement strand
TGACCTGTCTTAAATTTGTATGGTGAGCCCTCTAAGAAGAAGATGCAAGCTCCGCAGTTAGGGCGGTTGCACTTTTTGACTAGTGGGTTTGTATTTTTAGTGGGTAATTTGGCGCTGGTGAATAACTTCTTTTAGGGATTGCGGTCGTCTCTTGCTTTTATTAATCTTCTGTGTTTCCAGTGCCTTTTTCATTCGCATGTCCTTCATAAGGAGTGGTATGTTTTGGTGGATGATGTATGCTTCCATGTTCCACGGATTATTTGTTGATACGGAGGATAAAGTTTTAAGTGTGCCATGGTGTTTTCTCGTTATCCCTAACTCTTGGATGTCTATCGTTTTTGCATGTTCTATTCCATTTTTGATTAGACTGGCCGAGTATTTTCTATCTAGCATTGTGTTTTCTTAGTTCTTGGAGTCGCTTTCTCGGGTTTCGGGATTTGATGCAATCGTGCAAATTCTTCCTGCTAAGTTGAAAGTTATATTTATTTTAGTATGTTTTGGGTGGCAGCAAGAGAATAGAAGATGTTGTTTTGACTCCTCCTGTTTGAAGAAGATGTTGGTTTCAATCTCATTTTCTTTTTTGATGATTAAGATGTCCAAGAAGGGTAGTTGTTTGTGGCTGTATTCCCTTGTGAACTGGATACTCTGGTTAATGCTGTTGATTAAGATTTTAAATTTTGAGAGTTGTTTAAGGTTATGTGGCCACAGAATGAAACAGTTATCCAGGTAGCGTTTCCAGTTGGTGAGTAAGTATTTTTGCAAGTTGTCTCCTAATTTCAGTCTAGTGAGCTCGTATATTTGGACTTCCAAGTATGCCATGACAAGGTTGGCAAAAATAGGGGCTACACTCGTTTCCATCACCGTGCCCGTTTTTTGTCAGTAAGTGTTCTCGTTGAAGTTGAAGAAGTTGTTCTTTAGGATGAATTTTATTCCTTCAACGATGAATTCTTTTCCGATTCGGTCAGGAATGTCATTTGGGAATTTTTCCTGCCAATATCGTATGGCTATTATTCCGTATTCGTGAGGAATCGAGGTGTAGAGGTTTATTACATCGAATGAAATTAGAAGGAAGTCCTTCCTGGTTTTGTTCGGGAGATGGTTTAAAAAGTCCAGATCATTCCTTATAAAGCGCAGTATATGTAGGAGAATATGTTTAAGGAGGACGGCAATAAAGGTACTGAATCTGTGTGTCTCACACGAGGGACCATCCACACTTAGTCTCATTTTGAGATCTCTCGGGTGTGGAATATTTATGATTATAGAAGTTGATCTGTTACAGGCTTCGTTTATGGCTTCACTTTTTGGGATTTTAGGAAGTCCATAAAAGTTTCTGGTTTTGCCGTCAAATCTAGTAAAGTAATTTTTCTCCTTTTCCGTTAAACCTTGTTGGAGCTAATGGATAAGGGTAGAAAACTTAGTCATTATCTTGGATTGACTGTAGTTGTTGATTTTTTCGTAGTAGGTATTGACTTGAAGGAGAATTAGAGTAGTGTTTATGTATTGTTCTGAGTCCATGATTACTACAGCACTCCCTTTATCGGTTTCTTTTATAATTATATTATGATCCTCCTTCAGACCATTAATGATTTCCCATTTTTCTCGACTTGTATTTGTTTTAAGCTTTCGAGATGGGAGTAAATTGTAGGGATAATTATTGACCAAATCACAAAAGTTATCCAGAGTTTGATTTCTTCCTTTTGTCGAACAGGAGTTACTTTTATAATGAAGTATTATCCGACCAATGCCTTATGAGTGGATTTGGTAGAGGGAAACTGAAAGAAGCCCGCTGTATACATGTATGCATGTATATATATGTGTGTGTATTTTCTGTATTTGTTTACCACCACCGCTTGGCAGCTGGTGTTGGTGTATTTGCATCCCTGTAAGCTAGTGTGCTTAGCAGACATATCTTTAGAGTCTGTGTATCACATGGCATCTTGGTATGTTCTTCATTCCTGACAACACAATGTTTCGCTTTCCTCCTTATCTTTGAAGGTAATTGAGTGTTTGCCTTACGGTGCATTGTGTTGTGACCATAAACAGAAAGAATCGATTGTACCTTGATGTTATGCACATATGGAGCCAAAATAATTTGAAAATATTTTGCTTTAAAGACATTTATGAGTTTTAAATATGGTCTTATTAAAAAAATAAACAAGAATGTCACAAAATGGCATCATGTGTGACAAAGTTGAAAACATGACCGGTTTTCAGAAAGAGAGAGGAATATATATATATATATATATATATATATACAGAGAGAGAGAGAGAGAGATAGATATATATATATATATAGAGAGAGAGAGAGAGGGAGAGAGAGATAGGGAGAGAAAGAAAGAGGTGGAAGAGAAAATCCTCTTCATTCTCACCAGCAATAATTTCTCCCGCCAGTTAAAAGACGTTTGCAGTAACTAAGCGACTTTTTTATATTGAAAGTGCTTAGCGATCTCTAAAACGTGTTAATTTACGTAAGGGAAACGAGCATGCAAATCTTTTTTCG
>NC_043007.1:58287361-58302361 GCF_006345805.1 Octopus sinensis | reverse complement strand
TAAATGATTTCTTTTGTGAATGAGTGCCTGTGTGTGACTGTATATAACTGTCTTAATGTGTGTATGTGTGTGTCTGAATGCGTGATTGTGTTTGTGGATGGGTAGATGTCAGAAAACTGACAGCCGTAAGGTGAAAGGTCTGTGTCTGTGTGTTCGATTATGTTTACTGTAGAGAAAGGAAAGTAGATAGCGAAATGGAGAAAGAATCGGACGAGGTGAGAGGCAACGCAAGAATGGATAGTAGTAATTGGGAATATAAAAAAATCTTTTTGACTATTGGGGTGAAATATACCAAAAATTTTTTTGGGGAAATCGAGGGGTCATCTATATTAGTCACTATTTATATGAGTGAAAGGTGTGTCTTTTCCAGTGTAAACACCTGTAGGATCTTTCGACGATTGTGTTTATTAAAGGGCCTCTGGCGAACAAAATATGAAAAAGTTCGGAATTACAGATGCCACAAAATTTTCTGCCTTTATCAAACGGGAAGGAGACCGACAAAATGGACCATTCGAGCTTGAACGTAGTGTTATTGTTCTTCAGACGCCAGACTAATTTGCTTAGCCCCGTGCTGTGTTGCTTTCTCTTATCTCTGAGAGTGGAATAATGGTTGGAGATCCTTTGGGCTAATTTAGAAGAGGTCGCGCCAATATAGAAGTAGACATCGGTTCCAGAAGAGATTTTGCATTGGTAAGTGGTGTTTCTAATTTTGGAACCTTTAGAAACTTCTAGATTCTTCTACATTCAGCCACTTTGACGTCACTCATTATAAAGAGACACTCATTATCACCATGGGTTCCTTGAGAGCGGTCAGCTAAAAGTATTTTGTGCATTTTGATGTCGACATAAGTCCCCTGATTTTCCTGATGAGAAATCTGCATAATGTACTCCTTATTCCTTCGGAATTAGGAATATGCAGCCTTCGAAACATATGTCGAGAATAAAGGATATTTGTTAACTAGTCGTTCAACTCCATTCTTTCATATACTTATAATTTTAAAATAAACATACAAATTTCCGCACGAAGACACGTAGTCTATGTCCTAGGGACGTAGCTTCAACCGTGTTCTTTCTGATGTGAATTTGCTACCCAGGTATCGGTTATCTTTCGAATTATCCTTAATAAGATAATTCATTCAATTACTCAAATATATATATATATATATATATATATATATATATAGAACAAACTTACTTAGAAATGGATGCGTGAGTTCTGTCGTATAATAACAAATTAATGAATAAAACATATGCATATATGCATACATATATGTACGTACCTACATCTACATGTATATATACATGCATATATGGGTACAGGACACACAAAAAAACGTTGAACAGAATGAGAAACGAAAACATAAACACAAAACCAAGGAAATGGACATTTTTCTTAAACAACGAAAAACTAGAGTACAGGATAAAGAACACAAGGAAAGTTCCCCTTCTTCAGTCGCCTCCGTTTCATCTACTCCGCGTTTCGAAGGTCACGGCGAGACACGACTTCGGTGAAACATTCCTTCCCGCAAAAAGCAAATAAATAAAATTTGAGATTTTTTTGCGGAGGGGTAAAAATGGTAACAAAAACAGGACAGTAAAGACAGTACAAAATATAAACAGTAAAAGACAGGACAAGGAGAATAACAGTAACACAGACAAGGAGAGCTGTTAAGCCAAACGAGAGAAAATTTTACGAACGCTTTTTTTTTGAGAACGGCGAAGGAGGCACAGAAAAGCCGTCTACACTCGAAGGAAGCGAGGTCAGGTAGACAGTAGTTTTCTTGTCGCTGACCAGCGACGGAACAGAGGAGGAGGAGTAAGAGAAAGGGAATGGTTGCAGAGAAAACAAGAAAGAATGAAGAATGAGAGAGGGAGGGAGAGACAGTAAGGTAGAAGAAAAGGAAGCCAGAAAGAATGAAGGCTGAGAAGGGTAGGGGGACAGAAAGGTTAAGAGTGTGCATCATTAATATTAAGAACAAGCTTACTTAGAAATGGATGTGTGCGTTCTGTCGTATAATAACAAATTAATAAATAAAACGTATGCATATATACATACATATATGTACGTACCTACATCTACATGTATATATACATGCATATATGGGTACAGGATACCAAAAAGACGTCAACACAAAACCAAGGAAATGGACATTTTTCTTAAACAACGAAAAATATATATATAGTTGGAATTTACAAAAAAAACCCAACAAAAAACAAAAAAAAAAAACCAAGACAGGTGTATAAACTACAAACAGGTATATTAGTTTAACACTGGGGGAGGTGATATGTGTGTATACAGGGTGCGCTGAATAAGCTGTCGTCTAAATTATGCTAAAATGAAAATAACACTGACATGTCATTTTAGTAGATATATTTACCAAAATTACATAAAAATATCTTGAAATACTAAAGAGTAAATTTATTCAATAAAATCGCCATTGGCTTCAACCACAGCCTCCAGACGACTTTGGAATCTTCTGCAACTTTTGTTGATGGTCGCCATGTTTAAGTTGGTGAATGCTGCCATAATCCTTGGCTTCAGTTCATCTGTTGTGTTAAAAAGAGTTTTGTCGGCCTCTTGCACAACTGCGCCTCACACATAATAATCAAGGGAGTTGCAGTCAGTGAAGTTAGGTGGTCAGATGTTAAAGGTGAAATGATCGCTGAAATTGTCTGACAGCCAAGACTGCTTGTG
Source organism: Octopus sinensis (assembly GCF_006345805.1). Classification (NCBI taxonomy): domain Eukaryota; kingdom Metazoa; phylum Mollusca; class Cephalopoda; order Octopoda; family Octopodidae; genus Octopus; species Octopus sinensis. The sequence goes on along the minus strand of NC_043007.1, from coordinate 58,299,666 downwards.
TGGCATGGTGCAGAGTCCTGTTACTAGACATAGGGTCTTCCAGCAGCCAGCCTCTTGACTCAGTGCAGCACCTACTCCTCCAGGCACTTAACGTAAGCCTTCGTATTGAGTGTGAGGCCATGTGCGAAGATGAATGAAGGCATAACGTCGACATCACTAGTGATCACTCCAAACACCATGACGTTGACTGGATGTTTGATTTTTATGTATTTGAATTCTCTGTACTGTCCTCAGATTGACACCCAAACACTCTGAAATGTTCGTATTGGAGCTTCCGGTGCGAATGCCAAGCTGTACAGCATATCGTTTCCAAATCTCTGGTTGAGTTAATTGCGTCATGGTGGTGTTTCTCTCACAGACGATGCCCAACTGATCCTACTATACTGTGTAGTCAACAAAATCAAAAACAAGGAATGCGCATGCGCGAAGTTAAAAATATAATATGGTGACAATTTACCCATCGAACCTGCTCTCTCTCTCTCTCTCACACACACACACACACACTCTCTCTCTCTCTCTCTCTTTCTCTCTCTCTCTCTATATATATATATATATATATATACATATTGGGGAGAATTCACAAAAAAGGCGAAGACAGGTGGTGTAGACAACAAGCAGATGTATTAGTATAACGCTCGGGAAGTGTGAAAAAGTCTTTAACGTTTCGAGCCTACGCTCTTCCACAGAAAGGAACACAGAAAGAAACAAGGAGGGAAAATAAAGAATGTGTAGTGGCTAGCGATAGAACATTTACAGGCATTAGGGTAGCAAGAATATTCATCGAAAAATTCTTTTTTTTTCTCGCTAGACCACTGGTAACTAAGAATTTTTCGATGAATATTCTTACTACCTTAAGATTTTAATTAATGATAAAATGTTTTTTGGCTAATTCTGGAAGAAAATCGGCAATATTTATATTTAGTGATGGTTGAGTTCCGCTTCTGCGCAGTAAATTCAAAAAATTAGAACCTATAGACACGTGGCTGATTACTGATAGCTCCATGTCTATGGATTCAGTCTTGGCAACCTCCTGAGGACGCAGCGCCAGATATAGACTGAAATTATCGTATTTCAATCTGTATTTAAGTCTGTAGAAACCTTGCAGGGTCTAGGATTAAGGTAAATGTTTTTATTTTTCAATCACATTCAGAATTACAACAATTGGTGGCTTGGAGTTTTAACTGCTCTTTCTAGCGAGTCAGATATCCTATTCTTCAGGTATCTCTTTTGTGTTTGAACGTAAACTGTATTCTTCTCTGAATAATATATAGTCTATTGACTAATTTTTTTCTCGCTAGACCACTGGTAACTAAGAATTATTCGATGAATATTCTTGCTACCCTAAGATATTAATTAATGATTTATATAAATATATATATATATATATATATATATATATATATAATATATAAATTGAGAAAGATAGTCAAATGCAGGTGTTATTCATAAACATATAAACATATATATATATATATACATACATTCAGACACACACAACACACACACACACACACACACACACACACCACACACACACACACACACACATACACACATAGTTTAAGACATTGAATTCGTGATTCAATCACCACTAGAAGATTTGAATAACATGCGTTTCACTCCATTTCTTAATTTATCTATGTTATACAAAAACTTTTCACTTACTCTGGAATTTCTAACTTTATAAGTAGGCTGTAATATCCTTGGCACTTATGTGAATTTTCGCTACCCCGGTAACTATTTATTTTTTCCGTGTTATTTATACACATTGAAAAATACACATACATTTATATACACTTATATATATATATATTATATATATATATATATATATATATTATATATATATATATATATATATATATAATATATATATATATATATATATATATATACATATATATATGATATATATATATATATATATATACATTCTTGATAGTCACCGGCAAATGACGATTTATTATCGACTGGCTATAATCAGCACGAGTCAATGAACATTTGTGCTTGTCAAATTAATCGATCCCGGTTCCTCTGGCTCACGAGACATGTCTAAACATCGGCATCCCAAAATCTCTTGTAATAACGAAACGAGTATGTTATGAACACATCACAAAGGAGAAGCTGTTCTCCTGTAAGGAACACGACAGATGGCGCATTTGCGTTCCAATCAGCTTGATCATGTCAAGAATAAATATTCAAGTTATTGTGTTATACATACATTCATACATACATACATACATACATACATACACACACACACACACACACGCAGACATATATATGCATGTATGTATATATACATACATCACGTGATTATTTCGGTCTTCAGTGTCTGTCCAGGAGGAATTGATTGCTATGTCTAGCCGCGGACGTCTTTCACTGACAAGTCCAAGAAAAGCCGAAATTGCATGATCTAACAGTTCTGACGGGCGTGGCGGACAGTTATCGCCGGACAGCAACATAAACATTAGTGCTTTTAAGCACCACAAGTTCATTTGAGTGGTTCTTTCATTGTAAATGACGCAGTATTTTGTATTCTAACACAACATCCACTTTAGCGAATGATAAACATTGCTTTTTGGTTCGACACTTTCTTACCGAATTACCACGCAGATTATTTGTTTACAGATAAGCTCACTCTCTTCATCAGATCGACATTACCTGTGCAAGTGCAAAGGATGCCGCATGTCATATGTCGAAATGATCGCAGCGCAACGTGAAATGAAATGCTTTGCTCAAGAACACAACGTAACGCTCGGTCTAGGAATCGAATCCACGATCTCGCAATCGTGAGTGCAACACCTTAACCACTAAGCCTTGTATTGAAATGTTGCAAGATGCAACGAAAATTTCAGGAAAAATAAATAAGTAAATGAGTGGAAACTTTACCGGTGAATGTGTTAAATAATAAGGCACTAAGAGGGAATGACTCCTCTCCAGAACAACAATATATATATATATATATATATATATATATATATATATATAGATATATATATATATAGATATATATATATATATATACCAATTAAGGACTGAACACGAAAAGTGGACAGTCAACATGCTAGATATAGACGTCAAATCGCCATTCTCCACAAAAGATTATGTTCTCAAATCAAACTCAGCACAAAACCAAAGCAATAAACAAGTGAAAATATACGAAATAAAATAATTACCCATGTACTGATCAGTTTCGGCTATTATTATCCGCAAGGATAACTGTAGCATTCATCAGCATGGTCCGTTATAAATGCAATTTGCTGGACTAGATGCAAAAACGATACCGGAGTATCGCGTGCATGGAGTTCAACCTATTACATTCGAATGTATCTTTCAAATGCCTTTACTTTAGCGCGTTGAGACCCGAAAAAAACCAGCCTGCAGCTAATAATTAACCGGTTTTAATTGATAAATATCAATTTCTACCCTTAATTAATATTATATATATATATATATATATATGAAGTCATGTATCGCCTTGACCTTCGAAACGTGAAGTAGATGAAATTAAGGCGACTGAAGAAGGGGAATTTTCCTTGTTTTGTATGTCCTGTACTCTATTTTTTCGTTGTTTTAAAAAAAACGTCCATTTCCTTTGGTGTCCTGTACCCATAAATGTATGTATATATACATGTAGAGGTAGGTACGTACATATATGTTTGTATATATGCATATGTTTTATTTATTTATTAATTTATTATATGACAGAACGCACGCACCCCTTTCTAAGTAAGATTGTTCTTAATATTAAAAATGATGCGCACTCTTAACCTTTCTCTCCCCTCCCTTTCTCAGCCTTCATTCTTTGGCTTTCTTTTTCTTCTACCTTACTGTCTCTCCCTTTCTTTCTCATTCTTCATTCTTTTCTCTACAACCATTCCCCCTTTTTTCTCTCCCTTTCTCTTTCTCCTCCTCCTCCCTCCCGTCGCGGTCACGTGATGAGATGGCTATTTCTGTCTTTCTTCTCCTGGACTCCGTCAAGTAGAGACGGTAATCTGTTCTCTCTGCCGTCCTCAAACAATAGCGTTCGTAAAATTTTTTTATCTTGTTTGGCTTAACAGCCCTTCTTGTTTGTGTTACTGTTATTCTCTGTCCTGTCTTTTACTGTTTATATTTTGTACTGTCGTTACTGTCCTGTTTTTGTTACCATTTTTACTCCTCCGCAAAAAAATCTCAAATTTTATTTAATTTGATTTTCGCGGGAAGGAAAATTTCACCGAAATCATGTATCGCCTTGACCTTCGAAACGTGGAGTAGATGAAACGGAGGCGACTGAAGAAGGGGAATTTTCCTTGGTATTGTATGTCCTGTACTCTATTTTTTCGTTGTTTTAAAAGAATGTCCATTTCCTTGGTTTTGTGTTTATGTTTTCGTTTCTCATTGTGTTCGACGTTTTTTCGTGTCCTGTACCCATTATGCATGTATATATACATGTAGAGGTAGGTACGTACATATATGTATGTATATATGCATATGTTTTATTTATTTATTAATTATATATATATATATATATATATTAATATATATATTATAATATGATATATATCTATATATATATTATAAAGCTATATATATATATTAATCAATATAGGGTAGCAAAAAATTCAATAGAAATTTTTTTGCCAACAGCGGTCCAGTGAGAAAGAGAAAATAATCAGAGACTATATATATAAATTCAACAACAATTGAGGAACGGCCTCAATAGGCCATTCGACCCACTAGAAAGAGCAGCCAGGACTCAAACCGCCAAGTATTAGTAATTCAGAAATTAAAGGAAAATTAAAAAACATTTACCCTATTCATCTTTAGACAATGCATTGTTTCGACGTTTTTAATGGCAAACCAGCCTAATTAAACTAAATTAAACTTAATCAAGTCAATCTACCAAAGGCTACGTCTGATCGGTAAAGAAGCCAGGAGGGACAGATATACACGAGGCGGCAGTATCTATGCCCGGGAATATCTGCCCTAAAATTTTCAGACCCACCGTAATCGCGCCAAACTTATCAGCAGCAAATATTAACTGCTGATTCAATTTCAGAATTAGTCAGAAGATCATCAATTAATCAATATAAGGTAGCAAAAAATTCAATAGAAATTCTTTCGCCACCAGCGGTCTAGTGAGAAAGAGAAAATAGTCAGAGACTATATGTATAAATTCAAAAACAATTGAGGAACGGCCTCAATAGGCCATTCGACCCACAGAAAGAGCAGCCAGGTGGGTTTGAAAATTTTCCTTTAATTTCTGAATTACTACTCTTGGCGGTTTGAGTCCTGGCTGCTCTTTCTAGTGGGTCGAATGGCCTATTGAGGCCGTTCCTCAATTGTTGTTGAATTTATATATATATATATAATTATATTATATATATATATATATAATATATATACATACATATACATACATATACATATATATATATTTATATATGTATATATATGTGTATATATATATATATATATATATATATATATATATATATTATATATATATATACATGATATATATATATATTATATATATAATATATATATATGAATATATATGGTAAATTGATAATTAATTAATGTTACCCTCAATTGTTGATATGAATATATATATATAATATATATATATATATATATATATATATATATATATATATATATATAATATATATATATATATATATATAATATATAAATATATATATGTATATAATTAGAAAAAACACCTTTTATCAATTCAAAATGAACAATTAAATTACACCATCTATCTATATATATATATTTATGTAGTGTCCGGGTAGTGTTGTTGAACAAGTAATACTTAATATACTATTTTTACTATTTTTAGTAATTTTATTTGATTCATGAAGTTTAGATAATTCCCGTATTTCATAAATAAATTCCTTTTAGCCTTTTTCATTTATAGTTTTATTCTATTTTTCCACGCAACCTCTCCACTAGTTTTATTTCTTATAGACGCTAAAATCTATTTTTTACGTTTATAATCTAGCGATATCTTCTCAACTAACTTAGCAACGTTCTTTTCTCCTTTTCGTTTGAATTTTGTATTATTTTTGGATTAATGTTTAGCTGTGGTTAATTTTGTTATTGATATATTAATAGGTATCTGTTAGTTTTAGTTGTGTGTCTTCATATTAGTTTCTCCATAAGTTGTGCTTTTTTCTCACATTTCTTTAGTTCATGGGGCTTTAATGTTTTTTCGTTTTTTCGTATTTTGCCATTTCATTAAGTATTTATTCTATTTCTTTGCACTAAGTCTCCACGCGATAAATTTTATAAACGTTTTAACTGTTTACTTTAAAAATCAGTTACTCTTTCACTTCGCAAAGCTAAGTTTGACATGTTATCGTTTCTCTATTTCATTATTTTTTGAAATATTATTATTTTTCTTGTTATTATTACTGTTGTTATTATATTATTATTTATTTATAATTTATTATTGTTATTGTTATTGACTGGTTCTGTATAGGACTATTGATTGTGATTGTATATCTTCTTAGTGTATTGTTCTTTGGTTCTAATATTTTTGCACCTTTCTTTAATTTTGGGGTTGATACGAATTCTTACTTTCCATTAACATATTATTCTCACTATCATATCTTTATATATATATTGATAGGTAAAAGTTACAATAGATATTAATTCCTATTTTTTGTATTTTTTAATATATATATACATTTTTAAATATATATATATATATATATATATATATATATAAAGGGATCTAACGAATTAAATTTAATTTAATTTAAGAATTTATTTAGTCAGACAATATATTATTTAATTATTAGGTGGCTTATTTATTTGTGATATTTAATTTTAAGTTACTTTGGTATTATATTATTTGATATTTAGTCAACTTTGTTATAGATTCTTATATTAAATCTATAGATACTACACATGTATATTGATTATATAGTTAGCTTATTTAAGGAGTTTGTATATATTTGAACCAATTTTTTTATTTTAATTCCAATTTAATGACTTGTACAAGATTTGTGTACTTTACTTAATTTTAAAGTATTTAATAATTTAGTATTGTTTTAGTCTTCACTTATGTATATTAATATTTTCATATATATATATATAATATATATATAATATATATATATATTATATTAAAATATATTTATAAATTAATTATTTTATTGTTCTAATTTATTTTTAACCTGATGAGTGACTATATTTTATCGAGTGATTTCTCTACCACTATAATCATTTCTTAAATATAGCCACGAAACACGTGTTGTTATTCTACAATTATATACGTTATTATTATTATTATTCTTTGCAATTTACTTAATCATTGACATTTTATTGTTATTTTAATGTTAATATTTATATTATATGTAATTTTCTAGATGGTGTAATTTAATTGTTCATTTTGAATTGATAAAAGGTGGGATTTCTTTCTAATTTTTTATATAAATTATATTGTGTGAAATTTGATTTAGCATTTCCAAATTGAATTTTTTCTTGTAAGTTTTGGATTTTATTCCCTCAAATAATAATAATATTATATATATATATATATATATATATATATATATATAATATATATATATATATATATATATAATATATATATACACATATATATACACATATATATATATATATACATTTAAATACATACAGACATCTATATATTTATACATATATATATATATATATAATATATATATATATATATAATTATATATATATATACATATACATACATCCAGACTTATATGTATATACACGCCCATACACACACATACACACGCATATAGTTTAAGATATTGAATTCATGATTCAATCACCACAAAATGTATCAACTGTATTTAAGACCTCAATTATTACTATGTCATTAAACTCCTATATATTATTGCAACGCAATAATTAGAAGGGAAATTGGTTTGCATGTACAAAAAAATTTATTAAAACGATTTTTCAGTGTCAACATATTTAGTAAAAAAAAAAGCGAAGATTACACAAATGATTCACAATTTAATTTTGCTCCACAGCTATTCCAACTGTTAGAATACAAATATCATCATTCATATAATTACCTAATTTATTTATATAAACGCATTTTTGATTAATTAATTTAAATGGGATGGATTCATTAATTTGTTACGTAATTACGCAAATGATGTTTGTGTTCGATAAATCACCTGTGAAATCTTTGCTGTTACACTATTTGTTATATATTTAGATCAGTGGATCCTCACCGTGGTCCATTTAACTCCTTGGGGGTCCACAGAAGCAAAATATCAAAATGGATAATATCAAAAATAATATCAAAAATAATATCAAAATGGATAATATTTGAAGGGTCTATGAAAATATTTTGATTTAGATGTATTTATTGTAAAAATCAACTAAATGTTTTTCTCTAACGTTTTAGATAGTTCAACCTCTACGATTGAATGCGTGAAAAACAAAATAGGAATTTTGAAAGAAGGTTATATAAAAGTGGTTTGTAAAACATCGAATGGCTTTGGGGTCCACCATAACAGAACAATAATCAAAGGAGTCCATAGCCAAAACATGGTAGAGAACCCTTGATTTAGATATACATAGTGGTAGATATACATAGTATTACAAAATAATGCGTAATAATATATAATAATACACACGTAACGTTTTCTGTTTCGAAACGATGTTAAAGCTCAATATTTACACGCAAAAAATTATGTCAGGTTCTCTTGAAGTTTCTAAATTTTTATGATGTAATTATGCTTTCAAACGTGAATGAAATGTCAGTTTACAACTACGGCGTTTTAATTCTGTTTTAAGGGTGTAACTATAACCATCAGTTAGACCATTCAAATCCAAAGTAAATTCAGTTGGTATGAAAAAATTATTCGGTGCGGTTGGTGATAAGTCTTAGTTTTATAATTCATTTGAGTTCATGTGATAAATAATAGTTTATTTTTATAATCATTAATACTTACAATGCATAATTGTAGATGATTCGTGCGGTAATAAGTAATTAACTTGTATTAATTAATAATTAATTCGTATAATAATAGTCAATTCTTGTCATCATAATTCATTCGGGTGGTAATTAATAATTAATTCGTGTGATAGTAAATAGCTAATTCGCGTAATGATTGCCAGTTAATTTGTGTGATAAATAATAGTTGATTAATGTTATAATTAGTAGTCGGTTAAGACAAATCTTATTTAATGTTCAGATCATTAAATATACAGTGTTTTATTTGCCTGCTCAGATTTTCGTTATGGTTTATGATTAAGATTGATTTCATAATCAAATTTTTTTACTTGAAGGTATTTGTGGTCTTGTGTCTATGTTAAAAGTGATTTTATGCAGGGTGATTGTGTTTTCAATTAGTGAATGGTTTCTTAATATGTTATTATTGTGCTCAGCATAAATCAGATCAAGCAGATTCATATCATAAGACGGTTACCTACCACTACCACTCATAGAACTTTTGTTCCAGTTATAGCAAGCCTCTGACCAGTTGAAAACCACATTGAATCGTATGAAATAGTGTGATTGATTCAATAGAGTGCAAGGTTGTTATCTGAATAATGTCACTCTCTCTCCACAATTTCTGTACTCTCGTTGCTGATGTTGTTATCGAACCTCACTTCAACAAACTTAGGTCTACAAACTTATGTCAACAGTCACTTATTCGTATTTATCCCAGCACAGTACTCGGGTTTAATAATGTTGTTGATGTTGATGCGATTTGTGTGTGTTTTTTTATGTTTTACTGGGCCGATTAGGAGAGACTGTTTTCGTAAGATGGCTCTATACAATTGCGTTTTAAGGATGTAGATGTGTCAGCTGATTGGAATGATTTTGTATGTTTTACCTACAAAGATTGATGCCTGATGCTCAAATGAAATGTGCTGCTCGTATGACCCGGTGAGTTTCTTTTTTACTATTTTTGTACAAGTGTGACCTGTGTGCAACATGTGATGATGCAAAATGAGTTATTTTTGTTGTTTATATTTTATACTGTTTTTCACGATGGTTTGTGAAGAGACTGAGGGCTCAGGAATGGCTGACACAAAACCTAATTTATTGAATATATTGTTTCTATATCACTGTTGTTTCTTTCTTTTAGGCAAACATGATACTGATATAAATGATACTGATATAAATGATACTTATCTGCCTTTTCCTCTCACTATCAAATGCTCTCTGTGTGCTGTAAATGTTATGGAATTATTGTATGTACTTCCTCGAATTTTTGTTTTGTGAGTGTGTGTGCGTGCGTGAGCGCGCGCGTGTGTGTGTGTTTCTGTTATTCAGTGTGAAGGATTTTTTATTTTGCGCTTTTTGTGCTACTAATGATGAGGAAGACATTGGATTTGATACTATAAATCCATTGTTTTATCTAGGTTTCTAATGATTGAGGAGTTAGGGCTACTATTAGTTTGTGTCTGGAGACTTGTGAGATGCTGATACTGTAATGTCTTAGGCGTATTATAGCATATTGCGGCTTTGTGGTACATATGTCACTATACTCCCAGAAACATCACCATCTGTTTTATTATACAAATTCTATCGCTGATAACTCACAAAGTTGATGGTAATCCACATCTTCAACCAGGTGGCCCTGCAGTGCACAAGAGTTTCCAGTTTTCATTTAGGAATTGTAGCTGCTTTGTGTTAAACAAGTGATTCGCATGGATGTTATTCGATATGCTAGGCCTTGGTCTACAGCGAGCTGAAATGCATCAGAAAGTTCGTTACAAAGTTTAGATGAAACGACATCGCGATGAAGAGGGTGGTGTGCTTACTGCTGCGTAGAAGACAGCGATTGAACGTGTGCAATGTTGGAGAGTTATGGAGAAAGGAGTAAAAGTTGAAGACTTGAACTGGACGAAACAACAAAAAGAGAAATGAGAAAAAGCTAGAGTTAATATCCACAACATCGGATCTATCGATAATATTCTCAGACATCTCAGGGCATATTTATACTTGCGCCTTTGGTCTACAGTGTCACGAAAGAGTGAAACCTAATTAATGAAGTTACTTCATGGAATAAAAAAAATACAAAAAGAACTAAAAACTTGTTTTATTACTAAATTATATTTAATTACAAGCGACTGCCGAAAGAGACTGATAAGATTTTATTATTTTTTTTTCATTATATTAATTATATTAGCCTCCTCAATTAATTATGTCTGGTTAACATGGTTTCACAAAATATACATTACTATTCAGTTTCATTCGTCAACCAACTTTACGTTTGTGTTTTTTTCCCTCCGCCGCCAGTGTCCCTCTAGTATTATTATTTAGCCACATTTAACCCAGTATGGTAAAGGAGTTCCTGCTGCAATTTTCTTTTCTTTTTCGGGTATAGTGTATCCTGGACTACATCAACCAGTGTTTTCATTTTAAGACAGAAGAGTGTTATATCAAGGATATATGGCTGGAGAATATAGCGCATCGAACGACTACATACTTAATCGCTGGTTGCAGTATTTCCATGTCCCTGAAATGTGTCCGTTTTGGGGATTGTTGTAGGAAGGGAAGCTGCTTGTATTACCCCTAATTTACTTTGTGATGTTGCCTGTTTGTCTCGTATTCTACCATTTTATTGTTTTTGTTGTGAAAATCTTTATAGCATTGCGAGATGATTGTTATGTAAGTTATATAGTTTTGTTGGGAGGTCTGTGCTCTTTCATTATATGGTGATGATGTTGATTGTCTGCTGTGATATTTTATTGGGCAGTGATGTGTGACTTGTGACATTTTATTTGTTGGTGATTGTGGGGAACACGTACTGTGTGAATTGTCATATTTTATTGTTGCATGATTGTGTAAATATGTAGTCTCTAATATTTATTATTTTGTCATAATGATAAATATACAACATGTGATGTACTAGTTATAGAATTCAAAGTGTCTGGTTTTGCTTACTTGTAATATCTTAGGCCTATATTTTGGAATCCACAGCAAATTGGGAGGCATTGTATAGGAAATATGATTTTGTTCATGATCCTTTGTTTCTTCATTACCGTTTTTATTGACACACACAACAACTTGTTTACTTTTTTTTACTAATTCGTAGTTTTTTATGCTTATAAATAATTTTGGAAGGATCTTCCGTGTTATGTTTTGGTCAGAACATATCGAGATATCTAATAAAATATGCAAGTTCTTTTAGTTTTTGATCCCGAGACCTCTTTCTCAGTCCCATTGTCCTTTATACCGTATATTTTGAGTTTTAATATGTTATCATTATTACTAAAATATATTATATTATTATATTATAATAATTCTCCCATCTCACCGCCTAATTACATAAACAGTGACCGGGCAGAAT
>NC_043007.1:58282361-58284861 GCF_006345805.1 Octopus sinensis | reverse complement strand
TGAACTGCAACTGCTAGCCGCCACTGACCATTCAAAATACGACAATCAAGGCACTCCCAAATTTTTCCACCCCTTCTCCTCATCATCCTTCTTCTTCTTCTTCTTCTTCTTCTTCTTCTTCTTCTTCTTCTTCTTCTTCTTCTTCTTCTTCTTCTTCTTCTACCCTACCAAGAATTCACAACGACCTCGAACCCGCAAGTGTAAACAAGAGAGACAGAGAAAGGCAGAAACAAGGAAAATGCCACTTATATTTGAATACTATACAAATATTCCTTAAAAAAAACTTTTCTTTTAATTTTCTAAATTTAATTGTTTAAACGTTACAGTTGAAAAGGTCTCAAAATGACCGAAACCGGTACTGAAATGTTCTTTATAAAATTATTTTAGCATTTTCTATCTTGACTTGTTTTTTCATATATATAATATATATATATATATATATATATATATATATATACATGCATACATACATACAACATACACACACACACACCACACATATATATATATTATATATATATACTATATATATCAATAATTGAGGGTAAAATTAATTAGTTATTAATCAATTTCACCAAGTAGTGTTCAGTATGTAAAAGGACATTTAAGGCGTATTCAAAATATTATATTATATAATTAGGGCTTAGTAAATAAATTACTTTGCCACATACTGAACTTTCTAGAAATAGCAGTCAAAAAATTTTTTAGCCATTTCCACTACTTTAAGAAAAGTTCTCCCAGATAATGTTTACTCAAAAATAACTCACGAATAACTCACGAAGATATGGAGGTAAAACAGTAAAATATCACAAGTACAAAGATCATTTGAGAACGTCACGTTTCTAGATTAGCCGAAATAAAACTCAGCATTTCCTTCGTCAGCTCAACATTTCTTAATTTTGGATTTGAAAGCACTAAAAGAATGAACATACCCGTCCGGCGATGTATCACCTCAGACAAACACCCTCAAACTGCCAGTACTAGCAAATTCAAAATGTACAAGCGAAGATTCATGTTCTTTCCTCTACCACCCACGTGAGTTATCTAGAAAACATACTATAACGGTGAGAACCGTAGTAACAGAACAGGGAGAAAGGAATTATAATATCAATAATTGAGGGTAAAATTAATTAGTTATTAATCAATTTCACCAAGTAGTGTTCAGTATGTAAAAGGACCATTTAAGGCGTATTCAAAATATCATATTATATAATTAGGGCTTAGTAAAATAAATTACTTTGCCACATACTGAACTTTCTAGAAATAGCAGCCTTCTAGAAAGTTCAGTATTTGGCAAAGTAATTTATTTTACTTAGCCCTAATTATATAATATGTACTATATATATATATATATATATATATATATATATATTATATATATATATATATTATATATATATATGAAACCAATGTTTATCCCCACCTAAACGTGGGCATTCTTTTAAAACACTCGATATATAAATTGCAAGCGGAGAGAGAACTCCCTACTATTTTACCTCTTGAGAAGCGAGAAGTCTTGGGAACCATGCCGATTCAACAGCCATCCAGCAGCCCTGCAGCTGGGAGTGAGAGATACCTACTGTGTTTGGACATCTCTCTAGGAGAAGAAAAACCCTGATGTAACCTCGCGACTTTATTTGCATCCAATGATACAGATCAGTTCCACTTTTGGGCCAAATAGCAAATGCATATGCCGTTGAGAGAATGTAAGATTTCTTGGATTTCTTCACTTTACAAAGTTTCAGGCATCCTTTGATTTAAAAACATTATCCTTAAAATGTAAGATGAGCTGCATACTATGGCTGGCTGTTGCCATGGTGAATTAAGGTATGCGTCAGCATGGTTTGGAAGCTATCTGAAAACCTTCTGCAAAAAGGTGCCCATCATTGTCACATATGAGCGTAAGAGTGTAGGTCTGTTGAAGGACTGAAAACCCCACATCCGTGCCGCTCATGTTCAAGAAAACAGTCATGACATAATAATGCTCGAAATCGAATTGTAGTTATCCCGTATACTACGCATGATTAACTCAGTCCTAAGATAATGAAGACTATTCATACAAAAACAATATTTCAATGTAGAGTCATTTATTTTAATAATATAAAAGGCGTCCAATACTTGAACAAACATTTTAACACGCACTCCGCACAAACTCACTCACTGACTCAGACACTCGCTCACTCACTCCCTCACCCACTCACTCACTCACTCACTCACTCACTCACTCACTCACTCACTCACACGTGCACTCTCACATACACATACATACACTCACATACATACACACTCACACATACATACTCACATACACACACAAAGACAACAACAAATCTATTTAATAGGTGACAAAGGACAAGTAGTGTTGCATTCCTGGAGAATAATCAGTTGGTTTGGTAATACCTCAGTGAAGTATATATATATATATATATATATATATATAGGCGCAGGAGTGGCTGTGTGGTAAGTAGCTTGCTAACCAACCTCATGGTTCCGGGTTCAG
>NC_043007.1:58264861-58279861 GCF_006345805.1 Octopus sinensis | reverse complement strand
GTATGTGTGAGTGTGAATGGGTGCGTGAGTACGTGTATGTCTGTACGTTGTATGCGTCTGGGTATATGCATGTATTTGTCTAGATTTCTATGTGTGCGCATGAGAGTATTTGTGTGTAAGTGTATATATAATTATGTGCATGTTTTCGCGCGCATATGTGTCGGTGACCGTTTGAGCATGTGGCTATGTACATATATATTTATGTTTGTGAGTGCTTTTTAAGTAGTTCTTGTCTCCCTCTCTCTTTCTCTCTC
This sequence comes from Octopus sinensis, assembly GCF_006345805.1. NCBI lineage: Eukaryota > Metazoa > Mollusca > Cephalopoda > Octopoda > Octopodidae > Octopus > Octopus sinensis. Next base: position 58,279,607 of record NC_043007.1, on the reverse strand, counting down.
TCTATAAATACATACATACACAACACATATATATATACATATATATATATATATAATATATATATATATATATATATATTATATATTATATATTATATATATATATATACATATATATATATATATATATATATATATATATAACTCTTTTACTCTTTACTCTTTTACTTGTTTCAGTCATTTGACTGCGGCCATGCTGGAGCACCGCCTTTAGTCGAGCAAATCGACCCCGGGACTTATTCTTTGTAAGCCCAGTACTTATTCTATCGGTTTCTTTTTGCCGAACCGCTAAGTGACGGGGACGTAAACACACCACCATCGGTTGTCAAGCAATGCTAGGGGGACAAACACAGACACACAAACACATACACACACACACACACACACACACACATATATATATATATATACATATATACGACAAGCTTCTTTCAGTTTCCGTCTACCAAATCCACCCACAAGGCATTGATCGGCCCGAGGCTATAGCAGAAGACACTTGCCAAAGATGCCACGCAGTGGGACTGAACCCGGAACCATGTGGTTGGTTAGCAAGCTACTTACCGCTCACACACTCCAAAGCCACTCCAGATATATTTATATATATCTTCTTTCTTTCTTTTACTTATTTCAATCATTTGAATGCGACCATGCTGGAGCACTGCCTTTAGTCGGGCAAATCGACCCCAGAGTTTATTCTGTGTAAGCCAAGTACTTATTCTACCGGTCTCTTTTGCCGAACCGCTAAGTTACGAGGACTTAAACACACCACTATCGGTTATCACGCGGCTATATAACTATTTTCATTTCACATACATCTCAATAAAATCGCATTAGATTCCAGATGAGATCATTCTTTAGCTTATAAACACGGGCAAACACCCACCCACACACCCACCCATATATATATACATATACGACGGGCTTCTTCCAGTTTCCGTCTACCGAATCCACACACAAGGCTTTGGTTGGCCCGAGGCTATAGTAGAAGACACTTGTCCAAGATGGCACGCAGTGGGATATATATATATATATTACTCTTTTACTCTTTTACTTGTTTCAGCCATCCGGCTGAGGCCATGCTGGGGCACCACCCTTGTTGCTACCCTCTCTAAGTCCAGTTTGCCGTGGCTGGCCACTGATCTAAGAGAGAGTTTGTAGCTGCTGCCCTTAGGTTACCTTCGTACCTTGCAGTGGGTTCATCTGGGATCCCGGAAAGCAGCTTGTCTAGATGTTTTTTGAAAATGTCCACATCCGCATCATGTAGATCTCTTAGTTTTCTTGGCAGTTTGTTGAACAGCTGAGGGCCCCTGAACCCCAGGCTATTACAGTATCTGCTCCTTACCCTGGATGTGGAAGACGGGACCTTTGGCACCACACAGTGACGACCTGTACGGGGATTGGAACAGCTCTCAATTCCAAAATTTGGTGCTAGTCCCTCCAGGATTTTCCATATGTATATCACTGCATATCTCTCTCGTCTTCGTTCCAAGGAGTACAAATTGAGTTCCCTAAGCCTCTCCCAATAGTTCTTTTCTTTCATGGTGGAAATCCTCTTGGTGAAATGTCTTTGGATTGTCTCAAGCTCTGTGGTTAGTTTGACACTATGCGGTGACCACAGTTGGGAGCAGTAGTCTAGGCGGCTTAGGACAAATGTCCTCCATAGTGTCAACATGGTCTCGCAGTCTCTTGTCCGGAATGTCCTCAGGATCCAGCCAGTGAGCCGTCTGCACATTGTCGCCACCTTCGCGATGTGTGAAGAAAAAGATGCATCGTCACCCATGTCTATCCCCAGGTCCCGTATTGATTTCGATACTGGGATTTCGATCCCTCCTGGACCAGTATAGTTGTGTTGTAATGTATATGTGTTTACAGCTTGATATTGTAAGGCTTGAAATTTACCAGCATTAAATTGCATGTTGTTTTCTTCAGCCCATTTGTATATGGCATCCAGATCTTGTTGTAAAAGGTCAGCATCAGCTGGGTTTTTAATTGCCTGTGCTACCTTTGTGTCATCAGCATAGCTAGTGAGGGATGTTGTTTGTGCTACCAAGGGCATGTCAGAGAGCGCCACCAAAAACAGCAAGGGTCCCAAGACTGTGCCCTGTGGCACCCCGCTTGCTATTGGTGTCTTTCCCGAGAGGGCTCCATTGGCTGCAACCATCTGGCTTCTGTCCTTCAGGAAGTCATGTATCCACTCACCTACTTTTCCTGTTATGCCGAGTCTGAGTAATTTGTGACATATCACTCCGTGGTCGACTTTGTCAAAGGCCTTCGCAAAGTCGAGATATACCACATCCACCTGTGAGCGATCCAGTAGTTTTTCAGTACCCAGTCGTAGTGTTGTAACAGCTGCGTAAGGCAGCTTCTTCCTGGGCGAAAGCCATGCTGTGTGTCAGTGAGGACGGTTAGTTTCTTCGAGGAACGTGATCAGTTTTTTTCTGATGATTCGTTCCATGACCTTACTTATGTGTGACGTCAGGGAGACTGGCCTGTAGTTTTTGGCCTCTGCTCTACTCCCTCCTTTGTGGATAGGGCATATGGTGCCTTCTTTTAGCGCCCTGGGCAGTTTACCGTTAGCCAAGGAACCACTGAAGAGCTTCTTCAGTGGTCCCGCTAGGGCATGCCTGCATGTTTTTAGGAGGACTGCTGGGAATCCATCTGGTCCAGCAGCTGAGTTTATTCTCATTTCTTCTATGGCAGATATTACATCCCTCTCTGTTATGTCTATGTGGTCGATGGTTGTTTGGTTTTGGAGTGTTGTGGCATCAAAGAAAACTTCTGGGTTTGTGATTTGCATGTGCCCCAGAGGGGATGTGAACACACTTTTATACTGTTCCTTTAGTATTTCACTTATCCCTTGGGGGTCCTCAGTTAGAGAGCCCTTTTTATCAAAGAGTGGGCCAATCTTGCAGTGTACCGAGGTGGTTTCTTTCGCAAATTTAAAGAAAGCTTTAGGGTTTGTTTTAATATTCTCTATGGCCCTGGCTTCTCTCTCTGCCCTCTCCTTCTCATAGGAAAGTTTGAGTGCAGTTTCCGTTTCAAAAAGTTTCAGGTGGAGTCCCTTATTGTTTCTCTGCCGTGCATTCAGTTGCTTCGAGAGCTTAGCTCTTCGCCTCATAAGTATTTTCCTGTCTCTGGGAATAACGTTCCTATGCCGCTGGCTTTTTTCTCCGGGACAAACTTATGGCATATGTTCTGTATTGTTGTCATGAAATGTTGGAAATGTGTGTTGGTCTCTTGTGTGGTGATGAAGTCACTCCAGTCATGTTTTCGGATCTCTTCGTTGATCTTCTTCCAGTTTGCCTTATGGAAGTTTAGACTGGATAGGCCTGTGGTATTTTCTAATGGCTGCGTCTCAACTAACTCTCTCATACCATATATCATTACCTCTACTAAGTTGTGATCTGAGAGAATTGTAGGTGTTACCATTATGTTGTGGATGAGCATCGGGTTGCTTGTGAAACAGAGGTCCAAGACATTCTCACCTCTTGTTGGCCGAAGCACTGCTTGTTCCATGAAAAACTTGCGTGTGAGAGCCAACAAGGACTCTGTCTGTCTCTGTTCAAGTGATGTCATTCAGGGAGGAGATGGCCATCTGGCCATTTGACTTTCGGAAGGTTAAAATCTCCCAGCAGTAGAATGGTGTTACCCTGGTCCAGTTTGTCCAGGACTTCTTCTATTCTTCTGAGGCTATCTTCAAACACTCCTTCATGACTAGGGGTGTCTGGTGGCCGATATGTGACACATATTACTATTTTCGGTTGTTTCATGTGTACTATCAGTGTGTCACAGACTGAGTTTGAGTGTGTCAACAGTACTATGGGTGTGACATCTTCACGGACGTACAGGGCAACCCCACCATGAGTTCTTTCCTTCCTGTCTGACCGAAAAACAGTATACTTTGGTACGTGTATTTCTGCATCTGCTATACTGCTTGACAGGTGCGTTTCAGTCAGCGCTATGCATATTGCATGGTTGCTTGTGCTTAAGTCCCTAAGGTAAGGAATTTTACTCATATTAGTGGGTTTCACCAGACCTCTGACATTCAGCAGAAGCACTGGTGAGATATTTGGGGTGTCAATATATATATATATATATATATATATATACATATACACACACATATATATATATATGTATATATATATATATATATATATATATATAAATGCATACATACATACATACATACATACATATATATATATATATATATATATATATATATATACATGTATTATCTTTATACACACTCACACATCTATATACATATATAATATATATATATATATGTTTGCTTGTTAGTGACTGGCTAAAGTGTATCTTCTTTTACATGCTTGTATATATGCGTGAGTTTGTATAAATCTGTATCTGTTTGAGTGCGTAATTGTATTACTTTAGTGTATATGTTTATCTCTGTGCACATTCATGTATGAACCTCAAAGTGCATACGTTTCTGTATTTGTATATGATTAAGTATATGGATGTATGTATGTTTGTATGTATGTATATGTTTTGTGTGCATCTATGTATTAGTTTTTTCTATGTGTGTCCGTTGCACCTAGTGTAAGTGCGTGTCTCTGAATTTGTATGATTGATGCATAAACCTTTTGTGCATGCATATGTATGTCGCTCCTGTACCTGTGCATGTGTATGTCAGTGTGTATGTGTGTGAATGTTTGTGTGTGTATGCGAATTGTGTGCGTGTATATTTGCCCACATATACATCCATCGAAATGTATATGTATATTTCTAGCTGCGTACGGAGTCACACATTGGTATGTCTGATCCTGCGTATGTTTCAAGTGTCGTGTGTGTGTGTGTGTGTGTATATGTGTGTGTATATGTGTGTGCGTGTGTATGGGTGTGTATTGCATATCTATGAACATGAGAATGTGCGTATGTTTCTATAAAATGTCTCAGAAATACTTAAAAACTAGCTAGGACTTTTTGTTTATGTCAAGGCAACTCAAATCTTTGTGGTTACCTGCATTGATTGATGTAGATATATAGGTGTGCATGTGGATAAATTTTCACTCGCGTATTTTACGTGTCACGATAGAACACGTGTGTGTTCAAACGTATACCCTATGTACGAGGTCTGATCAATAAATATCCGGACTGTTGCTATAGTAACACAGCTAAACCATGCAGAGTGAAGCTGCTTTGTACAAATTAACCTTGAACTTTGCTCTGCATGGACACTAGGTTTTAACGTTCTAGTTTCTACTATTTGCAGCAGTGCTTGGAAGCAAGGAGTGTAGAGTGTGGTCGTCGCTTTGACCATGACAGAGAAAGTTGTCAAGGCGATGCCTGTTTAGATGTCTACGCAAAGTTACAGAAAGTGTATGATGAGTTGTGTATGAGCCGCACACAAGTGTACGAGTCGTTCAGACGTTTCCAAGATGGTCGAAAAAATGTCAATATTGACGAACGTTTTGTGAGACCCGCAACCAGCAGAACTGAGAAAAACATCGCAGATGTGCTGTGAGAGGAAATCGTCGAATCCTTATCCGTGAGTTATCAGAAGATTTGCAGATTTGTTACGGTTCAGTTCAATTCCATCATCACAGGGGATTTGGGTATGAGATGCCAAGTTTGTGCTAAAACTGCTTTCAGCTGACCAAAAATACATTCAGGTTTCAGTTGCAAAAGGTCTTGATTGTGTGGAGTACGATGAAAACATTTTGAAAATTTTGCGTAGGTCTCTGAGCAGGTATCGCCAAGCTTTTGGAAACATTTGTTGCAGATTGTCTGCTCAACTTTGTCATGGACAATGCGACGATCACACACTACACGCCTTCCTTCCCAGCACTGCTGTAAACAGCAGAAGTGATTTAGAATGTTAAAACTTAGTGAGCATGCACAACGGAGTTCAAGGTGAATCTGTTTCAAGCGGCTTTACTCTGCGTGCCTCAGTTTTGTTACTATGGCAACAATCCGGATACTTATTGATCAGAGCACGTATATTTGATTATGTCCATATGTTCAAGTAAGAACTTTGAATAGAGAATCTATAAAATTTTTTTTTACAAATTTTCCCTGTTCCTCTGATAAATTGCATCTGAAGACTGCGAATTAATCTGCTCTGTTCAGTTTTGGAGAACTTAAGCTTTTTCCAGGTTTCTATGGAGGTCTGTTGTTGCGTATCTAAGGGCACCTGTAATAGGTGAAAATGAAACACCTGGATACGAGAGCTGTATGTTTCTCATCATAAGGTATTAAACTCATCTGCAGTTTTTGAACAAGCATTCACATCCACTGAATCACTGATCTCTACAACGGTGCGCGACTTTTGCTCTCTTCCCCATACAGCAATCTCTTGCACGTAGTGCTTATAAAGGCTTGCTGTTTTTATTGGAATGTTCCCCCAATTTTTCTATATGTTTAGAGGTGTGGATATTTTCCTATCTAGTGTGCTTTTGTATGGTCGTCATAACAATCATTCCCGCGTGTAGCATTGTAGATCGTCTTAACTATAATGTTATGAGAAGGTAGTTTGTTGCTGCTATTTCTGGACAACTACTGATGCTATGAGTGATACCTTCCTCACTCGTACATCACATTTATCACATTCTATCATATCATGGAATTTTAGAGGCATCCTCCTCTTTTTCGTCGATCACGTATCCAGTAGCTATCTCCTGTTCTTGGATGGCAAAAACATAGTCTTCTAGGTAAGATGTGATGTACTTATCGCAAGTTCAGGAGAGGCTACTAATTCCTACCAACGTTGCTGAAATTCTCTAGTTTGCAGGATATGTACCTATGCATAAATTTCTGCAGGTATGAAGAATGTTTCTCTTCTATGTTCAGCCACCATTGGTTCACAAGAAACAACCGTAAAAACGTTGTACTTTTTCGGGAGTTCCTTACCTAATCTCATGATGCTATTACCTTCAGTGTTGAGCATATGTATGATGTACTCATTTCCCTTTGTTGTTTAATAAGTGTTGTCCAAGTTACACAATTCAGCACTTAGTCTTATGCCACTACCTCAATCTCTCAGATTCTGTCAGTATTACAGTCGATGTGGAAGCTACAAGTCATTGTTAATATCTTCTTGGTTTTGATATCTAAGTAGTAAATTTCTTCCAGCGTCCTGTCTAATATCTCATATGTTGGTACTAGTACACGAAAACATTGTGGGATAAAGTTTTATTGAATGCAGATAGCTCTGACTTCCATATCTGCTGAAGTATTCTCTTGTCATTCTGTATTTATTGACAGCACCTACATATTCAATATTCTCGTTGATTCAAAGTTATTCGTAAAATTCATCACTGGTGATAGCAGGAACAAACAGACAATTTATATGCTTATTTCTTGTCTGGTCGCCAATGTTTCCTTGTTTGACTACCAAATATGAATGCTTGTTGTGACCAAACTTCATTCCGTTGCATCATGATAATGTTTTGCTCTGAGCTAACTGATTCTTGGTATTATGATTTTTATTCAAGTGCAGCTTGAGGTCATCAACAAAAAAGATGTGGGTGAAATTAATCTTCCTTTCATCTTCAGATCCTCTCATGTAGTCTTTGTATTTCCTCCACAGGGTTAACAAGGGGTTCACTGTTAGGACAAAAAGTATTATAGATAAACTGTCTCCCTGAAATATTCCTGTTGATAATTTAACACTATAAGTGCCTAAAGTATTAGCTTCAGTTCTAAATGATAGTATCGTGAATCATGTTGCTGTCAGCCTGTAAATGGCATTGACCATAATAGTTGGGACCGTAGCAAGACGTAGTGACTCTGTTATCCTTAAGTGGGAAAAAGTCTTACTGTCTAACTGTAAGATCAGCTGATTTCGGCGATGCTGCTTCGTTGCCTTAAGGACAACTTTGTGGATCGATAAAATAAGTAACAGTGGCCCCCTGGAAACGATATAATCGACTTAGCCCACCCTTCAAATTCTTGTGCCAGAATTTTAAACCATTGTTATTGTTGTTGCTGTAACCGCTGTTCCTGTTGTTGTGTTTGCAGTTGAAAGACGTCGATTTGAAGTTCTTAAGCTGTTATCGAATCTTTCTTTTTTGAACAAACTAATTTTTGTCTTTTGTTATCAAACCAACTTTTAGTTTGCAAAATTTTCGTCTCATTTGGGGTGTATTTAGAAAGTTTCAAAAATGAAGTTACATATTTGAAAATAAGCAATGTGGCTTCTCAAACTGAGCAGGCAGAGGACTGTTCTAAGAGCCATTATGAAAATGATCTCCAACTGACACTTGCTACTGTTAACAAATATTGTATGGATAACAGTACCAATGACAACAATACAAATAAAAAGAGAGGTGAAATTAACACTACTGTTACCAACATACCTCACACGACAACAAATACTGGCAACAACAGTGATACAGAAGACTAGGAGAACATTGAAACTTACACGAACTCAACGACCACAACCAAGACAAACTTTAATACAGTAAAAACAGTAAATACAGCGGCTTGCAAACGAAGTGGAAACGAGTTTGTGAATGCATGTAGAAAACTAGAGTCAGATTACTTACTAGAACAATAAGTAGGAAATGCAAAAACTCATTTCATGAAAAATGGTAGAACAATTAATCGAAACAAATTCAACAAGAAACCCAACAAGTTTAAGAGGAAGCCCAAAGGAAGACAATAATACAAAAATGTGCTGGATTCAAAACGAGGCGACTTGAGCGAACAATATTGTTCTCTTTATGAGAATTAATTATTTTTTGCAGGCGACTCATATGAAGGAGTCCTTAGATTATTTAAAACAATAATTACAAACTTTGGCTATAGAGTCGAATAATTGGACTTTCTTTTCATTTAAATGTCAGGATATTTTCTGGCTTTTATCAGCCATTTCGATTTCCTTTCTGTATTTTTTCATTCAATTAAGAAATATATTTGCATCAATTTTTTTTGCGTGGTTTGCTATTATTTGCTATTATTTCCTCCAAAATTTCAGCCTTGTGCAAATTCAGATATGATAAAGATTTTGTAGTACCTGGATTACTTGCTGCGCTGCTATTTCTCTCCAGAATTGTTCCAATGTTAAGTGATTTTTTGTTTTATAATACTTTTATCTCTGTTATCTTATTTGCTGCTCATAAATATAGTTTACTTGATTTCTTCTCTTTCGCTGTCCGTTGCCTGCTAACAACTATTTTCATTTCACATACATCTCGATAAAAGCACATTAGATTCCAGATGAAGTCATTCTTTGGTTTATAAAATCTGTTGGATTTCACATATCCAGAACCTTTATGACTTCGTGGTAGTTCTTACTCTAGAAAATATTCTCCATCATATCTGTTTTTGCTGTTGCTTTTCGCTGTTTCTACAATAATTCCTTCTCTTTCTTCTCACTTGAATATTTCCATTTTAGATTTTGTTCACGATTTAAAACAACCCGTTCTTCTATACTGTTTATTCACTGCCTCTCTTGTTTCGATATTGTCATTTTTTATTATTTTTAGGAAGTTTTTCTCCATTTTTACTACAGAGCTTGCTACCTAAATAAGTACGAATGGATATCGATGTTTAGCTTTGCTTTCAGAATACTGGCGTGTATTTCCTATTTTTGTCTTTTTCTTTCATTCACATTTCTTTCAAGGTCTATTCCTTCTAGCTTTTCTCAATAAGCTGTTTCTTATATGCCATAGCGATCAGATATGTTGGTGCGAGAGTGGTTCAAATTTTACTACTATCAATGGGACCAGATTTTGTTGATGTCAGTATGATTCAGGTTTTTCTTTGGTATTTTTTCTTGGTATTGATGTGGTCAATTTTTTTCTAGTAGTAAATACGAGTATAGGCGGCGAGCTGGCAGAATAAGTTGCACGCCGGACAAAATGCCTAGCAGTATTTCATTCGTATTTACATTTTGAGTTCAATGTCTTTTCGAGGTCGATAAAGTAAGTACCAGTTGAGCGCTGGGGTCGATGTAATCTACTTATCTCCTCTCACAAAATTGCTGCCTTTGTTCCAAAATTTGAAACCTATATTAAATACAAGTATTTGCGTTGTTTATGTTTTTCTTTGTTTCTTTTATGCTTTTCTTAAGGTAAAAATGTCGCAACATTTATACTTGTTTGCTGTAATTATTTACACTTTTCTCGTTTATATTTTCATTTGGTAGTCATTATTTAATTTGTTTTCTTCCTCTAAATCCTATTTCCTTGTTTCAATTCTATATATCTTCAAAGTAAGATGCCTGTGGACAATAAATACCAGTGCAGATGATCTTAATTTAAAATCTTATGTGTTATAAGTTGCTATATTATTCTGAGATAGAATGCAGTAAGATCCATCTAACATCGGAATATAACATTTACCAATCGATTTATACTATTCTGTTTAGGCGGCTAGCTGCCAGAATCGGTAGTACGCCGGGCAAAATACTTAGTGGCATTTCGCCCGCCTTTATGTTCTGTGGTTAAATTCTGCTAAGGTCAAATTTTCCTTTCCTCCTTTCGGGGTCGATAAATCAAGTACTAGTAAAATACTGGGGTCGATGTAATCGACTAGTGCCCTCCCTCAAAATTTCAGGCTTTGTGCCTGTTTACGGACGTTCGTTTCGAATATATAACCAGCTCTGTTACCTTTTTTACCCCTACCCCTAAAGTTAACACATTTAGACTAATTAATTTGATATTTTCCCTATGACATGTTCCAAATATTAGGTCGTCAAATATGAAAGTTGTGGAAAAGAAAATAAAGTTTGCTAATGTTTTATAAATACAAGGAATAGTTTTATTCATCAAAGTATGCACCCATATTGTCAATACACTTTTGCCATTTCAGCGGTAGCTTGTCCAGCCCAGAACTGTAAAAGCCTAGCAATCTAGAGTCAATAAAATCTTGGAAGGCCTGTTTTACTGCATCGTCTGAATTAATTTTTTTCCTATCAAAAAGTTATCCAAATTCTGGAAGAAGTGGCGGAAAGATCAGGTGAGTATGGTGGATGATGGAGAACTTCCAACTCCAACTCTTGTAGTTTCGCATTTTTGCAATGTGTGGTCTGGCGTTGTCTTGCAATAAAATAGGAGTGGATCTGTTGACTAATCTAAGCTGTTTTTGTAAGTTTCTGCATCATTTGGTCCAGTTGGCTGCAGTATACTTCGGCCGTGATTGATGAGCTAGGTTTAATGAAATCATAACGGATCACACTTGTACCAGACCAACAAACACAGACCATCAGCTTCTTTTGATGAAATTTGCTTTTTGGACTGTGTTTTGGTGGCTCATCTCTGTCCAACCATTGCACTGAACGTTTGCGGTTGTTGTATTGGATTCATTTCTCATATGTTACAATTCTATTCAAAAATTATTTATTTTTGTGATGAGAAAGTAGCATAATGCAGGCTTCCAAACGTTGCAGTTTTTGATTTTCATTGAGTTCACGTGGAAACCACCTATCCAACTTTCTCACTTTACCGATTTGAACTAGGTGAGTCAATATTTTTTGCTTGCTAACACCAAACAACAACCATAATTCACAGGCACTTTGAGTTAGGATAAACAAATAGATGTGTCAGCTATGTCACAAAAAATAAAGATTGTCAAAATATAATAATGGCGCAAAATGAGCAGTCAAAGTTTACCATATATCTTAGTACAAATTTCATACTTGACGAGCTAATACTAAAATAATCCGTTGCAGTGTTTCTTTGTATAAATTTAAGCATATATCTATCTTGTAAATTGTGTCTGCCTTAACCCTTCATAAATGTTCATACATATAGTAATTTTCAAGATCATGAAATTATATCTATTTATCTATTCGTGATGTATTATTTTGATAGTTTCACTTTATATTAGGCTGCACGATTTATTCAATGCTTAAGTAGTTAACTTTCCAGTTACTTGACTCCGCGTTCATTCTCATTCCACGGTAATTTAAGGCAGTGTTTTTACTATATACTTCGTTAAACGTAAAAAAACTACAAAAGCTCGTAGCAAACTCAAGACATCACTCTGTTTAACGCTACCACTGGGCACCTTTAAGTGAAGGTTACCCTATTTCAAGTATTTGGATCAGTTTTCTATTCTGAGAATAACCCTCTAAATCATGGTTTCTCAGTTCCTTCAGTGTAGGTCCAGCAAAAAGGTTATGAACGGTATCATACTCCGTCTCACATAGCCATAATTCACACACATCTATCTATCTATCTATCTATCTATCTATCTATCTATCTATCTATCTATCTATCTATCTATCTATCTATCTATCTATCATCACTTTCTCTTTCTCTCTCTCTCTCTCTCTCTCTCTCTCTATATATATATATATATATATATATACACATACATACATACACACACTCACACACACGCACACACACACACACACACACATATGTATATAAATACACTTAAAGTATAGATTATGAAACCTGTAAAATTAATGATTTAGCTCATCTTTCTGCACGTGTGTGCTACACAGAAAAAGCTACACGCAATCACACACACACACACACACACACACACACACACACACACACACACATACATATATATATATATAATATACATATATATTATATATAGCATACATTAAAAAACTACATTGTCAAACTTGCACATATACGCACGCGCACCCCACCACACTCATATATACATGTATCTATGCGATCTTAACATATTTCCTTCCCCCATTCCGATGTACATGTAAATTGTTTAATTGAATCTTTATTATTTTTCTCTGGTAGATCCTCGTGCTAGTTGTCATTTCTTGCATATATTTTCAACTCATCCATATTTATGAGCGGACTTATTGATTTTCCGCTGTAGATAGAGTTTTATTCAGTTTTACTTCGTACAATTTATTAAAGGGGTGTTGTCAAGTAGAAAAGTGGGAAGGATAACGAATCACTTTGGAAAAAAATTCCCCTCCTTATGGGGATTGCGAAAAAGTTAGATCTTCAATTTCAGTGGCGAAAATATAGTTTTTCCACTTTTTACATAGCGTGTCTGAAATTACAATTTAATATTGAAGATACCATGCAAGCATACACGGACACAGAAACACACGCGCGCGCACACACACACGCACACATACACATTACACATATACATCCATACTTACAAATAAATATACATATACATACACAAACATCATCATACACCAACACACATACACGCGGTTACACATCACACTCATACATACATACTTTTACAAGCACATACACATATATAGACGTATACACACAAACATATATAGACATATACATATACACATATATAGAGGTATACCCACACACACTCATATACATAAATATTCACCCACATATCTACATATGATGAAAAACATACATGCACACATAAACACCAAACGTATACATACAAATACTCACACAGACATTCATATAGACTGGCTCCGCACTTCGAATGATGTACCTCTATTTTGCTAGAGTACGCTGTAAAAAATATTTATTCCTATCCCATTGCTGAATGATGGCGTCATCTTCCTGTAATTCTCCAACAACACTGACAGAATCATCACCGAAGTAACAATCATGACATACAACTTGCATGGGCGCTATCGACACCCCCTCCAGCATTATCACTGCCACCCCATTATCATGTTCCAGCATCATCTGCACGAGTAACATTATCTATCTACCTACCTATCTATCTATCTATCTATCTATCTATCTATCTATCTATCTATCTATCTATCTATCTATCTATCTATCTATCTATCATCTCTCTATCTATCTATCTATCTATCTATCTATCTATCTATCTATCTATCTATCTATCTATCTATCTATCTATCTATCTATTCCTTTCTCGCTATATGATTTTAGCCCTGTCAAAGCTCCCCATAGAGACATCGAACAACAGATTGCCTTCTTTCGTCACCCAGAAAGAATAGTCGTAGACCAAAATTGGCTTTCTGGCATTCATGGTAATTCTGATATCGTACTGCTCAGTAAAAGTTAGGGCTTTCAGAAGGAGGGGTTTAGGTATGGAACGGCAGAAGTCAACAATGTCGAACTGGGTGAATCTGCAGGCTGATTTATTCTCGAAACTGCGGAGTTCCATTGAATCAATCTTGTAGATCTTCTGATATCGAATTTGATAGTATCGAGAATACATTTGCTAATGATACCTATCTCACATTTAGAGGCGTTGATCAGTCTGCATTTGAGATCGGAGGGGAACTTGGGCTTATAGTCCTTAAGTATAATATGGGGGAGTCGCGTGACGAGGCAGTCCAAACGATCCTCTATATTAAAGCGGGTGGCCAGCCCATTTGCGTCTGTATTTATGTCATTGTATGTGGAATAACGGGTTTTCTTGTATGTTTTGGTGATGGGACTAGTAAGAAGTCTTGAGTGTGTGGAAGTGTTTATTTCGTAAATGTTCTTTGTTTTGTCCGCGAGGGTGTGTGTGTTGGGTGATTATTTAATGCTGGTCATGTAGTCATTTAGAGATTTAAGGAAGGGCTTAGAAAAATGCCGGAACCTTACTTTCTTTACATTGTTCCATAGGTCAGTCTCTATCTGCCTATCTATCTTCCAATATTTGACTATATATCTTTTATGAAAATATATTGATTACATTTAATTTTTTTTAAATTAACGCCTCTTAAAATATTAAATTATTGACATGTTAGCGGTGTTCGTTTTGATGTCATGATAGAAACCAGTGTGTAAATTAAATTAATTAATTAAAAGATACCTATTGACTGTCCAATGCCAGTCTAAGATCTATGAATTTATTCTGTAGCGTATTACATCTTTCAAAACTTGTCCTATTA
>NC_043007.1:58254861-58259861 GCF_006345805.1 Octopus sinensis | reverse complement strand
CGAAAATTGTAGCCTTCAGTGCGCTTTCACCTGGTCAGGTTTGCACATGTCGCCATTCTTCTATTGCCATAGAAGTAGAATGGAACGACAAATGTCTCTAGGTTTTAGTGATAAACGCTTGCACAATACAAGGACCACTTTCTGAGTTTCCATGATTTGTACCTAACGACAGGCCAGAGAAATATGACGAGTAATAATGTTAAACCGCAGGTTTTTACCTCAGAGTGTCCCTCTCTTAGAAGGACTCCAGTGAGGGGTCCCTCATTCCCAGTGGTTTTACTGCATGCCCTGACACCAGCCAAGGGTATTTCTGCATTCTTGCTCTCTGGTGGAATGTCGTCATACATGCTAGTTAGCCCTTACAGGTGTTACTACTCTGTCTCAGACTAGACTAGGGAATCCCAGTGGCTAAGAAATGGTTCCACACTTGTCAAAGCCGCAGAAATTCTGAACCAGAACCTCACTACCAGATGCGGCTTCAGTTCATACGCAGGGCGCGCGCGCACTCATACATACATACATATACATACATACATACATACATACATACATACATACATGCATACATACATACATACATACATACATACATGCATACATACATGCATACATACATACATATTGGAGCAACAAGATGCATACCAATCCCTCTTGAGAAAAGTATGGCTAAACTTGGAATTATGGGGAGTGACTGCAAATCCTAAATTAATATGCCACAAATGGTCACGATATGGGACTATAAAAATCTGCAGGGCCTTCTTAGGATTTAAAGGATGCCAATTAAATCAAAATACTTTCCTTTCTACCAAGTCGATTGCCAATTAAAGTCTACTCTAAGTTTAAAAGAAGAAGAGGTGCATACATACATACGATACGTGTGTGTCTGTATGTGTGTGTACGTTTACAACTCATCAGCTCAACCTTACAACGTTCTAAAAACGTCACCTGCAGCAACAAATATAGAAGAGAAAATTAAAGATCAGTACGAAAGAGAAGATACACACTTAGTGGTGAATGGTAAGACGTGTAAAATTGGGGGTAACGAAAGCAAAAGTTAAATTTCCACTAATAAAATTTCAATAACACTTGTAATGATTTTGTTGCCATCAAAATCCCATTTGTACATGCTACAGAAAAACGTGGACGTAGGGTTTCTAGAGGTGAGGAAATGGAAAAAACAAAGTAATACATAAAAAAAGGAACAAGGAGCAAAATATTACGCAATGAACATATTAAAACTCTGATACAAAGTAAGGACGAAATAGATATATGAGTGCATAAAATCAGAATGTTTTCAAAAGCATGAAATGTCTGCCGCTTCTTATACCTGCACCCAAATGCATTCATAAACTTAGATTTGTTGAGCCTGAAGTGACTCAACCTCTACTATTTCTAAATATCAGGTTCAACAGAGTATGAATATTTTATCAGCTAACTGAAAAGTAGAGAGATTCTCAGAGGGTAAGCTCCAACGATCTAGCATCCTTTTTTTTAGGATGCTACATTCTTTTGCCATGGTTGTAGAACTTCTCTCCATGTCTAGATGTCTTCTGGCTGGGTTAACATTGATTTGGTTCCTTCTTTTATTCTTTCTGCGTTGCTTTAGCAGTCTTCTCTAGACTCAATCGCTCTCCATCCTCATAAGAAAATAGCAAGGGCTGGAGGGAGGCTTTCTGCTGGGATGCGGTATTCGTCCCTGTTCGCTTCAGGCACTGTGGATGTGGCGATCTCCTCTACAGTTTATGGAGGTCCGACCGGTGGTTCTCGGGAAATAGCAGCCTCTAAGACTTCTAGATATCGTTGCTCTTCACTGCTTCCTTTGGTCTCTGACTTTCCATTTCTTCGAAATCCAAGTAGCTTTTGTTGCCACAAGTATTATAACGACTTTTTACACTGCACCAAACGTTAAGGTTATCTCTACAGATTTTCTATAGAAATTATAGCCAGCACTGATTTGTTACGACGTTTCCTGTCCGAATACGTCTTGTGTAAACAACCTCTCAATTGTATTGTTGTTTACATTAGACGCATTCTGATACGAAACGTCGTAACAAAATCAGTGCTGGATTCACTACACAAAATTGACTTATAAAGAGTTTAATATACTTGATAGTATATTATGGTTGCATAACGATATACGTTTGTCCCTACAAGTAATTAAATTTTTTTGTAATGAGAACTTGCGAAACCTAACGAAATATCTTTTGTTATCAGTTCCGTTCTCATCGTTTGCCTATATTGCGTTACAAAGATGACAACAACTTGGCGGTCAATTTTGTTGCCAATACCTGAGACTGTCTACTGTCACCATTGTATTGTGTAAGTCAATGTATCGTGAGACAAACCTGAGCATGTCTTTCGCACTATTTCCGCCTCCCCCTGCTCTCGGTCACAAAGGCTGGGCAAACACTACTCTATACTTTAGTTCGGTTATTTTCATATCAAAAGCCATTATTTTAATTTTAAATTCTATGTATTCTACTACAAAACTTCCTTGTTGATGCTTTGTATTTTTTCTATTGTAGAAACGTGTGTTATAATTCCAGTTTTTTGGTGTGTTCTGCTCTTTCACAAAATAAAAGCTTTTTCCTTCTCAAACAGGAAAAATAATGTATATCATTAAATATGTGCTTTTCTTATAGAGTAGTTTCTATATAAAGTTAACCTTTTAACTATTAAATTTCACTTGTTTAATCCAGCAGCTAAAGAGTTAAAGATAACATGCCTTCATAAAGCAAGAACAGCAACCACAAGAGAGAGAACAGCAGCTCAACTAATACTTATTTATTCGTCCCGAAAGGATGAAAGCAAAGTCGACCCCGGTGGCTTTTGAATTCAAAATGTAAAGACGGACGAAGTACCTGTAAGCATTTTGCCCGACGTGCTAACGATTCTGCCAACTCACCGTCTTCAGCTAACACATACATTGATCAATTCGAACGTACTCATTAATACGCATATGTACACATACGATCTCACTCACTCACTCACTCTCTCTCTCTCTCTCTCTCTCTCTCTCTCTCTCTTCCTCCTTCCCTCTCATACACACACACTTATACAGACATATACATGTATGGACACGCATATATAAACGTACACTTTGGCAATCAAGTAGGATAAACGGCTCGGCTTGGTATCTACGTGGGTTCCAGTGTAAATTCAGATATTTTTGATGAGAAATTTCTTTTATACCAAGTGAAACTGTTACTTGACTTTTGTCAAGTCCTTAGTATACTTATGTATGATAAGTATGGTATAAAAATTAAGCTGAGATGAGAATCCGAGTTAACAAATTGATCTTCAAGAGTTTCCTTCGAAGAACCCAGAGAATTACTTTGTTTTTGTATCTGGTTTGCAAGATTCTTTATGTGAATTCGCGTGTTGAAATAAATTTTGTTGTGTCGAGCTGGATATTTAACTAATTGATTAATAATAAAGAAAAGGAGTGGAATTGAACCAGTGTGTATCTTAATTGTATTGGCATAATGACTCTCCCTAGACACAACAAAACCTAGTGGACTATTGAACCTCAAAAGAAAGGCATTTAAGTTTTTCAATATTTTGCAAGTTGGTAACGGAAATTCTTTGTTCTGAAAATTTCTAACAATTTTCCTTCGGTCGATTTTCTTTCATTCTTTTACAAGAAGGCTGCTATTTTCTTGTGGTTTCTTCAATTTACAGGGTTCTACACGGTATTGTTTTTTTATTTAGTCGTGATTCACCTGAAACTTTATAACTATTGGTTGAGCAGCAGCTCTGTTTAATGGACAATTTTGGCAAATGTATTGAATTTTGGTCTTAAGTGTCCTGGAGCTATAAGCAAATTATGTAGTGATCTCAATTTAAAACTGAAAATTCAAATCTGAAAATTCTTTATTCACCGTTCCAAGGTTCGTATTTCGGTTAACTCAGTTAATGTTTATTCATCATATGAGACTATTGAACTAGACAGTAGTGTCACTCGAACTGAACAATCTGACAGGAGTGAAGAAGAAATGTTATTTTGTTCGGTTATCTTCATCATTTGAATGTGTGGGTGTGCGCAGGCGTTTGTGTACAAAATAAAATAGTAGCATCTCCAACAGACACATAAAAACAGACTCTCGCATACACACACACATACACACACACACACACACAAAATGTATAATGCACAGACAACTATACAATGACATCAAGAAGCATATTTACATATATACATACATATTAGGCAGGATATGGTCCAATGGTTAGGGAGGTCACTTCAAATATGTTTTTCTACAGCTTCCTATCAACCCATACGTTGTGAATGAAATTGGGTAGGTGGAAACTATATAGAAGCTTGTCGAGTGGATTGTACAAGTAATTGGAAGAATATAACCTTCTCACGCTGATTCTGTGGAGGTGCAGGGCTTAATAGTCTGGGTGTTGGACTCATGAGTATAAGATTGTGGTTTCGATTCTTGGACTGGGTGATGCGTTGTGTTCTTGATCAAAATACTTCATTTCACGTTACTCTATTCCACTCAGCTGGTAAAAATGTCTATTCCTGCAACTGATCTCCTATGGGAGAATGTGTATGCCACAGGAACTGGAAACCGGCTTTATGAGTTTATGAGTCTTAGGAAGGAACTTTATCCATCTAAGAAAAAAACTATAGAGCATTTACATCTGTGGGATACTCAGCTACGTACACGTTGATTCTAGGAACAAGTAATTCTGATGATCAAACAACCGAATACTGAACGTGTAGTAAGAAGCTTGCTTCGAAACAATGTGGTCTTTGGTTGAGTCCCACTGTATTTTCTTTTATCCTAAGCCAGGAATTTTCGCCCCCCCTCTCTCTCGCGTGTTTGTGTATGTATATACTTATATCAAAACACAAATGAACTGGTGTTCGCTACAGCTGTTTCAATCCTTTTTTTTTATTGATGAACGAATCAGTTATATCATTTAAAAATTCTGTTCTCTTCGAGTGAATCAAAACTAAAATAAATTTAACATTTAGTATTTTTCACACA
>NC_043007.1:58209861-58242361 GCF_006345805.1 Octopus sinensis | reverse complement strand
TAGACAGTGTTTGTTATAAAAACACTGCAACGAGAAACATAGTTATCTTTATCATTTACTAGTCCCAGTCATTAACTGCGGCCATGCTGGGGCATCGCCTTGAAGAACTTTTAGTTGAATAAATCAACTTCACTACTTGTTTTTTTCGTTTTTTTTCTATAAGCCTGGTACTTATTCTATCATAATTTTTGCCGAACCGCTAGGTTACGGGGGGTAAACAAACCAACATCGGTTGTTAAACGGTACTAGGGGGCAAACACAGACAAAAAGACACACACAGTTATATACATATATATATAAAGATAAATATACGACAGGCTTCTTTCTGCCCAAGGTGTTACGCAGTGGAGCTGAACCCGGAACCATGTAGTTGGGAAGTAAGCTTTTTACCACACTAGTCCCGCATGACATTTTTCAAACGTTATAGTTATAAATATAGGTATGTGTGTGCGTGTGTATATATATATATATATATATATTATATATATATATATATATATATATATACACACACAAGTAAATAATAAAAGATAATTATAAATATAGGTATGTGTGGCGTGTGTGGGTATATATATATATATATATATATATATATATATATATATAT
The DNA here is from genome assembly GCF_006345805.1 of Octopus sinensis. Lineage (NCBI taxonomy): Eukaryota > Metazoa > Mollusca > Cephalopoda > Octopoda > Octopodidae > Octopus > Octopus sinensis. The sequence continues at coordinate 58,241,754 of NC_043007.1, read as the reverse complement.
ATATATATATATGTTGTTTATTTCGGAATGGTCATTTTGCCAGTTTAGCCAATAAAAACACAGGCACTATATTTGGTGTTATTTTGCTTCAGTGTTATTTATTTTCTACATTAATCTTAATCTTATTTCGGCCAGAGTTCTTTCGTCACACTCCTGTAACCGCATCGGTGGTCCTTTGTTTTCTTCTTTCTTATTTCTGTCTCTCCTTACTAACCGTCAGCCGTTTTGTATTTCTATTTGAATAAGATTAAGATTAATGTAAAAAATAAATAACACTGAAGCAAAATAACACCAAATATATAGTGCGTGTGTTTTTATTGGCTAAACTGGCAAAATGACCATTCCGAAATATAACAATATCTGTTTTCACACACGACTTCACAAAAAAAATCTTGCGCAACAAATATATAAACGTATATATATATATATATATATATTTATATATATACACAAGTAAAAGATAAAAGATAATTATAAATATAGGTATGTGTGTGCGTGTGTGTATATATATGCATATATACATGTATATATAATATATATATTATATATAATATATCACAAGTAAAAGTAAAAGATATATATATATATATATATATATATATATATATATTATATATATATATATATATATATATATACACATATATGTGTGTGTATGAACGTGTATATGTTTCTATCTTTTATCTTTTGCTTCTTTCAGGCATTAGATTACAACCATACTGTGGTACAGCCTTAAAGGGTTTAGTCGAACAAATAGATTCCAGTAATTATATGTTTTTAAAACCTGGTACTTATTCGGTCGTCCTGCATTTTGCCGAACCGCTAAGTTACAAGGCGTAAAACAAACCAACACCGGTTGCCGAATGTTGGCAGTAGTGGACAAGCAGAAGCGTAAAAATACACATAGACATACTCACTCACGCACACACAGGCTCAGCATGCACACGTGCACGCGCACACACACACGCACACACAAACACACACACATACACTGACAAGACAAAACATTTGTCGGCCCGATATTTTAGTTTAGATGTTTAAATGTCCAGCAGTGGGACTGAACCCGGATGTGAATTTCCTACCACTCAGTCACGCCTTTCTGAGTCAACACTGTTTCCCTTGACGACAATGTAAACTTCTTTTGATTAAGGTATCTTTGACCCGACTAGTAGCTAGCGGAATACTCCTCGCTTGGGTACTTACTTCTTCCGAGATTCTGATAGCTACGAAACATTTGTAGCCTAGATTTTATCTACTCCATTCCCTAATTTTCGATAATATATGTATGTATGTATATATATAAAACTTAGATAAAACTTAGATATGTTTCGACCAGAGATTGGTCCAGGCCATGTCTAACTTCAGGATTAAATAAAGACAACGGAAAATATGATGTACCTGTGTATATATATATGGTGGTTGTCTACTCCTTATACAGAGATTGACCACCTCCTGTACAATCATAGCACAATCATGGCATCTGATGTGGCTTTTTAAACCAGACAAAATTCTGAAAAGACACCCACCTAGATTGCACCTCTGATTTGGACCACCAATACCTGCAGATAAGTTCTGCTCTTTGTGGATCTTAGCATATCTTTTGATGTCTCCGTTGGATTTGCAAACCTTCTGGCATACACTGCATTCAAAGGTGTGCACAGAAATATAGGCAGAATAGCTGGTTGAGGTTCGTTTTCCATGCGTTAGCAGATGAGATTTGAGGCCAACCAAAGATAGGCTATCAACAACTGTGCACACAAAAAGGTCATTGTCATTCACCTTCTCTATCGTTACATTGTTCCTTAGATCTCTTTTGAGTCTTACTTGCGTTATCCTAGCTTCTTCAAATGCTTTTACTCCAATCCACACCTTTGTTCGCCATTCAACTCGATCCGAAGCAAGGGTTTCTATATCTTCTGGAACCATTCCAAGTGACTTCATAGTAGTCCTTATGCCGTCCTTAAACCTTTTTTAGGTTTCCGCCGATAGCGTTTCCCCTCTGCAAGCTCACCATAAAACAGCTGTTTCGGCATCTGTTCATCTGTCATTCGAACAATGTAAATATACGTGTATATATATATATATATATATATATATATATATAGATATATATATATATATATATATAATATATATATATATATATATATATAATATATATATATACACACACATATATATATATATATATACACATTCGCATCAATGCATATATATATATATATATATAACAATAGGACTTATTCATTGTAAGCCTAGTACTTATTCTATCAGTCTCTTTAGCCGAACCGCTAACTTACAGGAACGTAAACACACCAGTATCGGTTGTCAAGCGATGTTGGGGGACAAACACAGACGCACAACCATATACGCACACATACATTTATATATACATATACAACGGGCTTCCTTCAGTTTCCGTCTACAAAAACCACTCACAAGGCTTTAGTCAGCCCGACGCTATAGTAGAAGGTGCCACGCAGTGGGACTGAACCCAGAACCATGTGGTTGGTAAGCAAGCTACTTACCACACAACCACTCCTGCGCCTATACACACACATACACATATAAACATACATATACATGCACATACACACGCATAAGCAAATACATATATGCATAAACATATATACACATATACATACACATACACACACATACATATACACATGCACACACACACACACATATATAGATATACATGCATATACATACAAGAACACATACAAACATACACGCATGTACATATATCGAAAGCGAAGTTGTGAAGGGAGCGCTAGTTATTTTAAAAAGCCTTTGAGAAAACAGACGTCACAGAGCGAGGGAAGAAAAGGTATAGAAGAAGAAAGAGGGAACGAAAGAACGAAAGTTAAAGGGGAAAGGAAGTTACGAGCAAACAGAGAATAGATGATAGATGGAAAGAAAAAATGAAGGAAGAATAGCTCTCCGCTTTCCATATATATATATATATATATATATATATATTATATATATATATATATATATATATATATATGCGTGTATGTTTGTAGGTGTTCCTGCATGTATATGTATGTATGTATGTATGTATGTATGTATGGTATGTATGTATGTATGTATGTATGTATGTATGTATGTATATATATATATGTGTGTGTGTGTGTGTGTGTGTGTGTCACATATGTTGGAGTTTCTTATATCTGTTAAAATGTCTAGTTGATGAGCGCTGTTGTTTATATCCTCCCTGATAAGATTGATGCATTACTTTACATTATTCATCCTGTTGGATTTATTTTGAATTCATCCATCGAAACATATGTCGATGATATGACATTTTTCTTATGTTCTCCAAAATACGTCTCGCTTCTCACCGGAAGTAACTCTCACACAAGTGTATTCACTGATTCCTAGGACACTTATGTGACATTTGGCTACTTTGTAATTATTTCCCTGGATCTTTCTTATAAATTGAACATATATATATATACATATACATACATACATACATATATATATATATATATATATATTATATATATATATATATATATAATTATATATATATATATATATATGTATATATATATGTGTGTGTGTGTGTAGTCAATCTAAAATAAGAACAAAAGTAATAAACATCAAAACGATGTACATAGTGAATGTATCAGGCTGATGCGCTCAGTTTAAGATGGGAAAAAGGGGGGATGTGTAGCGTTGTGAGCCTAACTCTTCGTCAGAAAGAGGAAAGAGGAAAAGTCCAGAGGGAAGAAAAAGAATAGTCCGCGAAAAGCACAGCATACATATTTATAGATATAAATATACCTACGGATGTATATATATAGCCCCTTCCTTCCACAGACACACTCAATTAAGATTATTATAGAAGACATACTTCTTATACATCACATCCACTAATTAGACTTATACGAGGGAGTGCTGACAAATTTTGGCCTCAAGGGTGTCGCGAAAGGCCTGGTTGGAGGCCTAGCATTCCAGGTTCTTTTACAGGGCTTACAAAAACTGAAGGACCGCTGTAATAAGGGAATATGTTGAATAAAATCATAATTATCTGACCCTCCTGTATTTTTTAAACCCAAAGCTAAGAACTTTTCAGCAGCCCCTCGTACATAGCAACTGATTTATTGAAAAACTGAAACTGTTATCGAATTGTTTCGAATTACATGAACTCATACACTCACCCAGAAATTCCCTGAATTATAAAATTAAATAATACAAATAATAAAATCATTGCATTCATGGCTGTGTATACCTGAGTATGTGAGCTCATGAAATTAAAAATAAGATGACTCATCTCAACAATCAGTTAGAAGACAAATTGATGCTAACGCCTGATATTAATAATGAACTAACACTGATGAATTTTTCTTCACATGCATTCTAAATTAACAAATAAGTTAATCAATGTTCATTGAATTAATTTACTTGGAAATCGATAAAGTAAAGGATCTATATAATAATAAAAAAAGGATGTACAATGGCCCAGTAGTTAGGGCAGCGGACTCGCGGTCGGAGGATCGCGGTTTCAATTCCCAGACCGGGCGTTGCGTGTGTTTATTGAGCGAAAACACCTAAAAGCGCCACGAAGCTCCGGCAGGGCGTGGTGGCGACCCCTGTTGTACTGTTTCGCCACAACTTTCTCTCACTCTCTCTTCCTGTTTATTGAGTAAAGCTGCGATGAACTGACGTCCCGTCCAGCCGGGAGGGAACACATACGCCACAGAAACCAAGAAACCGGGCCCATGAGCCTGGCTAGGCTTGAAAAGGGCGACGTTTGTCGTTTTATAATAATATAAATATTATAAAGTAATCTTCATAAATAATTGGCTTATTATAAGTAAAATGTAGAGAAGAGGTTAACTGAAAAATATACAAAGGTGTCAACAAGTAAAGGAAACCTAATGAAGTTTATTTATAGAATAAGTTTTAGGAATTGATAACTTATGAGTAAATTCTAGGAGAGCAGACTATAAAAAATCTTTCGTGAGTGGATAATATTGAATTTGATGCTGTATAGTCCACTCTCGCTAACATCTAAAATACCGGAAATAGTACCAGTTGGAAAATCAAATGATTTTCCGATGAGTTGATACCTGGGTGTTTAATCTTATACTAAATATTAGACCTTTAAAATGCTTGCATAACTTTCATAATACTATTGATACTACAGGTGTTAGAGTATTTTTTCTAACAGACCATCGTTTCGATGTAAGCCCCCGGTAATTATGAGCAATATATTCTGACCCTTTCAGTCATCGTATATAAGAGATTTTTCTGAAGTAAATAACTCGGCAGATCCTCGCTGTAGAGATAAGTGAATCCATTGTCGTTCCGCATGTCTTCACTATAACAATGATACATCATTTCAACTCGTATTCTATGTATTGTCATTCGGGTGCCATAAGTATCAGAGAGTAATGTTGTGAGCTTAAAGGTTAGGTTCTTGAAATAATGGAATTGTTTATTTTTTTAATACTGAGCCTTAAATTTGTTGATGGCGAGGTCAATTTACGCCTTATTCTAAGTTGGATTACCTACAGAACAACTATACACTATACTTTTATCTAAATATCTAGAATTTATTCGATAGGAGGTATTACGAACCCAACATCTAATTATTTGGCTTTCAATGTAAATATTATTAACATTACATAGTTTTGATTTGGCAAACTTGTATGAAGTTATAGCGTTAGGATGTGTGCTCTATAATAAGAGAACTTAATTGTATCTCTATTAAAATGTTATACTTGGAAGGAGAAAGCTTTACTTATAAGACAATAGAAAATTCGACTATTAGGGCAGAAACCTGTGGTGGATGAAATGATTGTGTGGTTTTTGATCTCTTATTGTTTTTAGCTTTATCTGTAGAAGAGACATGGAAAATTCTAGCACTGAATTTGCTCCACTTCAGGACTTCATTTCAATATGGGCCGTGATCATTGAGAATTGTTACATAAGCTGATATATTGAAAAGTGAAATAGATATATTTGTTATTAGATTTCGAGAGACATAGTTTGGTTAGGGAGTCTATTAGCATGGCAAATTGTTTCTATGGTTTATCTTTAAAGGGATAAAAATGACTCTTACTAAGATTTAAATTTACATATATGATATTGATAATTTTCACTTAGGTGTTTAATGTTATGCTAAATCTTAGGCATTTAAAAATACTTGCACATCTTTCATAATACTATTGATACAACAGGAGTAAGAGTATTTTTTGTAACAGACCATCGTCTCGATATAAGCTCCCAGTAATTATGAGCAATATGTCGTTGACTTTATATCGCCTGATTAAATTAGTGATTTCAGTTTGAGTCACTTGCATCAATGCTTACATCCAAAGAAGTGTAGGAAATTTTTATCGCAAGTCATTAGTCGAATAGGGTTACGTTTTTCTAGTTTGGAGAACAATTTCTGTCTTATGTCAATTCTTATGATATTGCTGGCATATTCTATGTCTTGAGGTTTCAGTGATATAAAACCTATGATAATTATTATAAATATCCAGTTAGCAAAAGGTTTTCTTGCAACAGTTAGTAATATAGATATTGTGAATTTGACCAGCAGCTCAAAGCAGGTCTTTCTTATTTAGAGTTCTTTTACTTAATCTGCCAATGTCTGATTTAGCTTGATTTATATGTCTCATATCTGATGCATGAAATAAAACATTATGCAAGGAACAATCTAAGTATATAAAGCACCATCATCTGATAGATAAAAAATTTGAAGCTCTCTTCCGAGTTTTATAGAGCCAGTTTCCCGGTTTCTAAGGCGTATATATTCTACTCTGGATGGGAGGTCGGTCTATCGCAGGATTACGCATTTTTGCCATCAGAATAGACTGGAGCAACAGGAAATAAAGTGCTTTACTCGTGAATACAAAGCATCTCCCGGTCTAGAAATAGGAATCACAAGCTTACGATCATGAATGCAACACCCCGCGACTCCACTAACGCGACTCCAGAAACTTTATCTGAATGAAATGTTTAATAAGTGAGTCATGAATGATGTGCGTTGAAATACTAAATACTCAATCTCAATCTAAACTTACAAATAAAAGTCCTGGGCACAAATAATATCACCCTCAAATTATTTGTTTATCTCCCTTGCTACTTGTCAGATCAATGAAGACTCCGTCCTAACAAAACGCAGTAATCCCTACAGCTCACAGTCTAATTTTGGGACTTTTGTGATTAGCTTACAAGATCTGTTTTATTTCATTAAACGGGTTAATCCATACCTAATTATATACATTTATTACAGCTATTTAATTAGTTAATAATCCTGTTTCGCTGTGTATCAATAAACATGTTACAATAATTAATATTTAATTAATTGAAATTTTTAGCATGCATGATACACTAGAAATGTGGATGTGAGTATCTATTTAGTTACTCAGATGTGTATCGAGTAATTATGTGGCCTCTTTTGCGCCGGAGAATATTATAAACAGGAAAAAGTATAGAATGAAGGGTTCCGGGAAATCGGCGGCATATCTATCTATCTATCTATCTATCTATCTATCTATCTATCTATCTATCTATCTATCTATCTATCTATCTACACATATACATATATACATACATATACATAAATATATATATACATATACATACATATAAATATACATACATATACATATATATACATATACATAAATATATATACATATATATATATATATATATATATATATATATATATATATATATATACGTACATACATATATATATATATACGCACATACATACATATATACGTATGTATGTATATATGTATATATATATATATATTATATATATATATAACTCTGTGTATGCATGTGTGTCTACACACGCTCTCATGCATAATGCTACTGGTTCTTCAAATTTAGAACAACGATAATTGTGTCCCACATTTCAAATCTAATATTCTTTATTTCTAAATCCGGATGTTAATGGACGAAAACTGCATGAAAAAGGTTTCTTCAATGGTTTTAAAATCTTCCCTTCACTTTTGGCCCCATTAACTTACCGCTTTTAAGAATCAATCGGTGCGCAATTTGTGCTGTGCACAAGTCTCCTTAAATTAAAAAGGTCATTTTGTTTGTACTTGACCTTGACATATATCAAGTGTCTCACTTTTATTTGTATGTTTTTCAGCCTTGTTTGTTTTTGTTAGGTTTGCTTGTTACATCTTTTGAGAGATTAGTCTCAAGGACTGCCGGTTCAATAACGATGCACTTGAAACGGACGGAGATCTGGTAGGATGCACGTGCTGTTGCTCGTTACGGCCTTTCATTTATTTCGATTATGATTCTGACGTTCAACGACGTACATGTAACATTCTGTCTGATACCCGTTGTTTTGAAAATTCGCCTTCAAATGTTCTTTTTACATTTTGTTTTCTTTTCTTTCGAAGTGCGAATATTTTACCCCATTTCCCACACGACACCTTATTTAGTTTCTGGAAAAATAAATCTTCATAGTCTCATTGTCAGCAAATTATTTTACTACTACTACTACTACTACTACTACTACTACTACTACTACTACTACTACTACTACTACTACTATTACTACTAGTGCTGCTTCTGCTACCGCCGCCACAACCTCTGCCGCCGCAACCACCACCACCACCACCACTATACTTATTCCTACTGTTATAGTAGTTCTTTATGTTGTTGATCGTCATCGTTATCCCCCTCCTCCTCCACCTCATTATTATTAAAAATCCATTGTCATAGTAATCCACTACATCGTCATCATTATCATCATGATCGTCATCATCATCATGATCGCATCATCCTGTTCCTTATCATCACCTACATCACCATCACCATCACCATCATCATCATTATAATCATCACGATAAACTTCATCTCTATCCGCCACTCAAGAACAGCATCATGAGCACCGTACGTGGCAGCAACTGTAGCGACAAATGATGATGTTTACTGAAGTGTGATGTCAATGAAGTGCAGTTCTCTTTAGAGTGATATACCATAAGCTCAAGTGCGACATCACACTCGGCTGACGGAGATGACAGTTCTCAGAAGGAGGAGGATTGCAATGAGACAGAATTATAATGAAAAGCAGTGAGAGAGAAAGAGAGAGGGAGAGAGAGAATCAGAGAGGTGGAGAGGGAGAGAAAGCGAGGAAGAGAGAGGAAGGATGTGTATGTGTTTGAGAGAATGGCAACAGAGTCGAAGATGAAAAAAGTCGTCAGAGCGAGAGAGATGAAGTGTTGGAAGGGAAAGAGGAAGACTGCTAGATAAGCTTTTTAAATCTTCATTACCATAGCGTTGTATCTTTTAAAGTTGTCCGACTTCAGCAGTGGACAATTTATGGATGAGAAGCATGAGAAGCATGTGTTGATAATGAGCAAGGATACGAGATGAATTTCTGTTTGGATGGTGGTGGTGGTGGAGAGGGTATCAGTGCTTTGGTTTAGATCACTCCATCCAAGCTTTTGGAGATTCTGACAGTGCTAGCATCCTTAGCTGGTCAATTTATCAATCATATAATTAAAGAAGTGGAGCTGTCATGACATTTTAACGCTAAAACACACACACATGCACACACACTCACACACACGCACACACATACACACAATCACACACAGGAATACACGTACACACATGCTCACAAATTCATGTGTGAATGTCTGTATAAAATACATTTGTATGTATCTATTTACTTACGCGTGCGCATTCGCACACACTCACTCACACACACACACATGCATAAATACACATTTATTTTCATTCAATGTATCTTGCACGTATTTTATTAATACTTCTTAAGGCGGCGAGCTGGTAGAATCGTTAAGACGCCGGAAGAAACGCTTGACAACATTTCGTCCGTGTTTGCGTTCTGAGTTCAAACTCCAGTAGAGTCGATTTTGCCCTTCATCATTTAGGGGTCCATAAAATAAATACCAGTCGAGCACTGAAGGCGATACAATTGTGCCAATATTTCTTCTTCGCCCATTTTGTCGGATGGTATTAAATAATAATTATGATATTAATAGTTAATATGACAATAATAATAAACAATGATATTGTTATATTTCGGAATGGTCATTTTGCCAGTTTAGCCAATAAAAACATACGCACTATATACTTGGTGTTATTTTGATTCAGTGTTATTTATTTTTTACATTAATCTTAATCTTATTTCTGCCAGAGTTCTTTCGTCACACTCCTGTGACCGCATCAGTGGTCCTTTGTTTTCTTCTTTCTTATTTGTGTCTCTCTTTACTAACCGTCAGCCATTTTGTATTTCTATTGTATGTCTTCATTTGCACATGCTTATATCTCTATGTGCGTCTATGTTTATTTAGGGTATGTGTGTGTGGGGGGGGTGCCTGTAATATTTGTATCTTCTGTTTATATACGTTCGTGTAATTTGTTTTTGTTTATTCTTATTTTGCTCATGTGTTTACATCCACTTATTATTATTATCATTACGTATGCTTGTATGTATGTATGTATAACAACAATACTAGTAATAATAATAATAATAATAATAATAATAAATAAATAAAAATATGTTAAACTAACCAAAAAAAATTTTTTTAATAAAATAAAATAAAATAAAAAAAACTTATATAGTTATTTATTTCTATTTGTTTATTTATCTGTGTATTTTATTTATTATGTTTTCGGTTTTGTTTATATTGTAACCAGTTTATGGGTATTTTCTACCGTCATATGTTGTGGTGTGTGCTAGTGTTCCATTCCAGTTTCCTATTCAGGCTAGGTTTATCTTCTATTATGTGTGTAGCTTCTGTAATTTGTCTGATTGTTGCATCTGTTCTATGTGTGGACAATATTTTAATTTCTATTTTGTTGATTGATCCCCCGTGTTCCTGTTCGGCGTGTTGGTACAGAATCGATGAGCTTTTACCTTCCTTAAGTTCCTTAAGAATAAACAATGATATTAATGTCTTTTAATATTAGATCAAAAATCAAAGTTCTAGTCCAATGGAGATGATTGAGAAAATTACTAAATATTGATCAACCATGAGAGGATGAAAAACAAAGACAACCCCAGCAGGATTCGAACTTCGGATCCGCAAAAAACCTAACTAAATGTCACACGTCATTGTCGGGACCCGGTTGTTGTTTACAGGTCGAAAACCTAAGAGATATGCATTGAGATATGTCTTAGACACATCACAAAGTATTGGATTCACCTCGAAAGGTGTTAATCTGTAATATACAAGGCTTTGTAACAACAACTTAACTAGAGACTCTAATACTGTTTACCTTTCGGGGCTTGATTGTGTCTTTCGTTATAGCTAAGTGGAAATGTTTGTCTATCATTCCAGTCTTATTTCTTCCTTGCTATAGAATTTTCGAATCAAGAGTTAAGTCAATATGATTTCTCAGCTTTCCATCTCACTTCCCTTCTAATAATAATTATACAAATTTCCTGTTTCAATTACTAATGACTATTGACACGATTTCAGCTCTGTGTGATATATTGGTGGTTTGTCTACACAATACTTGTAATGTTATTCACTAAAACAATGAATGTTCACTTCAAGTTCCTAATTGTTAATTATATATTAAATCAAAGATTGGAATTAAGGTATTATTTTTGATTCTGTAGTAACAGTTGTTTCAATGCAATATAGGAAATCTATTTACTCTCTTACGCTTTTACTCTTTTACTTGTTTCAGTCATTTGACTGTGGGCATGCTGGAGCACCGCCTTTAGTCGAGCAAATCGACCCTAGGACTTATTCTTTGTAAACCTAGTACTTATTTATCGGTCTCTTTTGCCGAACCGCTAAGTTATGGAGGCGTAAACACACCAACATCGGTTGTCAACACACATATATACATGTATACACACACACATATATATCTACATGTATATATATTGATAAAACGGTAAGATAACAAAAGAAAGAAAGAGACCTCAATATTATGTAAACAGAGGAAATTTATCTATACAATATGTTACATTACTCGGTAGTCAAGATAAAACTCTGAGTTTCAGATGCCGAAGTGGAAATCCACAACACCATCTCTTCGGTTATCTGGCTATTTGAAAACGTTATGAAAAAATACCGTTAAATAAAGGGAAATTACTCTGTTATAACTCTGCTTGCCTGCGTACTTATACATCGCTCGCATTTTTCGTCATAAAAATTATATAAAAATACATAAAAAATATATAAAAAATATATAAAAATATATAAATTCTTCTTGGGACATAACATAGAAAGCGTGTTCTATCTGTTTTCTTTAGGGGACCAAAAACGTAACAGAAACTTAGTCACATGTGGGCATGATCCGAAAAGCTCTGTCCTTGTATTTAGACATGTAGTAGGGTCTAAGCTGCTTTTCCAGATAAGCCATCTTTCCATGTCGCATAGACCGCACCTTCCGCTGCCGTTAGTATCTGGCCAAAATCTTCCATTGTATGTTATAATCGACACCTTTACCTCTTAAAGACCAAATATGATTAGACAATTGTCGGCGGCGGCAGCGGGGATGGAAACACGAACAGCGGTTGTTAAGCGTTAATTGGACAGACACACACACATATGCACACGCATACACACACATACGCACATGCACACACACACATGCGCACACGCACACACACACATACACACACACACACGCATATACACATACACATATGCGACGGACTTCTTTCAGTCTCCGTCTGCTCACAAGACTTTGATCTGCTCGAAGCCATAGTCAGAATCATGAACAATAAAAAGAACATTGCTGCAAGCAACATCAGATTCTCGCTAAAAACAAGCTTTTAAGCCCTCCAATCTTGACCAACATAAAATTAAAATCACATTAGAAGACGCCACTGAAACACAAGGTTGACATTCACAAGATATATTTCCAAACACTTCCATTAATGCATACCTTTTCGATTAGAAAAAATCAATAAAGAACATCACATTCACTCAATGAAAATTAACAGAATGTTAAAACAGATACGAACGCCCAAATATAGCTCACCAACAAATTCCACACATAAGTCTTAAAAGCTTCTAAGCTTCATCGAATCAAAAGGCATTTCAACAAAATTTCTCTACGATATGAACATAATTGAACAATACGAAATATCATCAACGAAATACACTTAACTCCCAAAACAAACCAATGAATATACACAAACAAAACACCCACCCACCTATACTAACAAATAAGAATGTATCACCACACCTAGTCGTAACACTTCTTGTCTGAAGATCAGCAGCTTGAAACTCGCGTCGAGAAATAAATATGTAATCGGACGCGCGCGCACACCCACCCACACATGCACACGCATGTACATATATATATATACACATGCATATACAAAGGAAGCACGTCATACATATATATAGGTATATCTATATGTGAGTCTTGTGCTTGTATTTGATCTTCCACCACCTCTTGACAACTGATGTTGGTGTGTTTGCGTCCCCGTAACTTAGCGGTTCGGCAAAAAACCGATAGAATAAATATAAGACTTAAAAAATAAGTACTGGAGTCGATTCATTCGACTAAAAGCTCAAGGCGTTGCCCCAGCATGGCCGCAGTCTAATGATTGAAATAGGTAAAAAATAAAAGATAAAAGATCACGAGAGAGGACAGTGCGTGTATGTATATATGTATGTGTTTGTGAAAGACTAGTATCTTAGAAAGAGCGACCACTGAGAAGAGTAGAGTGATTTATGTTCTTTCGCGTGTGTGTCTGAGTGTGTGATGCTGTGTGTTTTGTGAATGAGTGGAAGGCAGTCACTTATAGACATGCGCAAATGAATTATAAGAAAAGTTGAATCTGAATGGAGGAATGAGTTTTATGTTGAGAAACTGAGGGATAGGTAAGGGAAAGATAAATTATTATATTAAACCTTAGACAATATATTTGGCTTTATTCTACTGTCTTGATGGCGATGATGGTGATGATGGTGGAGAGGTTTTTTGTGTAATGAGAATGGACGGGACAGATGGAGAAGGAGGAAGTGGGTGCGGAATAATGGAGGGTGGCAAGGTTCATAATTAATGTTAGGTTACCGCTGTGGCAGCCACTGGTGGCAGAAATTAATAAGGAATTCAGCTAAACATAGCATGGGGGCTTGAAACGGAAGTGGACTCTAACCTCGGATACCAATGGCATTATAGGATGCCGTTAAGGACACTACCTCCACCACCACCGCCAAAACCACCACCATCACCAAAACCACCGTCATCACACTCACCAACGTTATGTGTTTCACCATCTTTACAACAAAGACTACAATCATAGTACTACTACTACTACTACTACTACTACTACTACGCATTGTCATCATCAAAATCAAGCTACCCCCAATGCCATAACCATTCTCATGCCCACCACCAATATCGGCACCATTTTGACTATCATTACCAACAACGGTGTGATCAAACTCCCCCACCTGCAACCAGTACCAACAGAATAAAATAGAACCAACGTTATATCTACAAAGCCCACAGACTCCAAAACCATTACCATTGTGCAGTCATTTTTGGCTCGCAGGCACACACCACTAGCTCTAGTGCAAAAATCAACACCATTCCAAAGACTCTTGCTTCCAGCACTTCCACCACCACCACCACTACCACCACCACCACCAACAACAACAACAACAACAACAACAACACAGTCACCACTGCCGCCTCCATCACCACCTCAGCCAACATCACCATTTTCAACGTTACACTGTTAGAAATCTCCGATGGAAACATCGTGTAGTAATTGACTGTCCAGTTAACAATTAATTGTCGCCAGCGTGGATCAACATCAACCACAGAGAAAAATCTAACTTATTCTAAAATGCCTTCATTGTTCTTTGACTTCTTTGAGTTTTTAAAACAAACCACAATAAACAAAATGCCAACGAACCAACGAACCAACGAACCAACTAGCCAACTGCCGACCATTATATATATGTATATATACAGTATATATATATATAATATATATATATATAGTTGATCCAAACATGAAAACGCAAAGAGCAAACACAACAACGCGAGGACGTGGAACAAGTATAGTGTTATTGGATGCTCGGGAAAGGAAGGAAAGAAAGATCCAAGGAAGGGAAGACGGAGGGAAAAATCGCCAACGATACACACGCGGTCACATTTTATATATATATATCACGTGATCACGTGACCGACCAGACCATCATCGCTGGTCACAATGCGTTCGCATTGTTTTAGCCTTCGAATGACGCCACCCCGCTGGCTAAGCGAGCAGGCCAACAGAAGAAGGAGTGGGAGAAAGTGTGGTGAAAGAGTACAGCAGGGATCACCACCCCCTGCTGAGCGTCGTGGAGCTATTTAGGTGTTTTCGCTCAATAAACACTCACAACGGTCTGGGAATCGAAACCACTATCCTACGACCGCGAGTCCGCTGCCCTAACCACTGGGTCATTGCGTCTCCACACACACACACACACACACACACACACACACACACCACACACACACACACACACACACACACAACACACACACACCACACACACACACACACACACATATATATATATATATATATATTTCAACAATTGAGGGTAAAATTAATTAATTAATTAATCATTTCACCAAGTATTCAGTATGCAAAGGACCATTTAAGGCAATTCAAATTATTACATTATATAAAAGGGCTTAGTAAAATAAATTACTTGCCGCATACTGAACTCGTTAGAAATAGCAGCTAAAAAATAGCAGCTAAAAAAACTATTTCTAACACTTAAAGAAAACCTCTCTCATATAGTGCTTGCTCATTCAACCCAAGAAAGTATGAGGGTAGAGACATTAAAAAATCAAATGCAAAGGTTATTGCTCAAATAGTACTCAAATAACCTTTGCATTTGATTTTTTAATGTCTCTACCCTCATACTTTCTTGGGTTGAATTGAGCAAGCACTATATGAGAGAGGTTTTCTTTAGTGTTAGAAATAGTTTTTTAGCTGCTATTTCTAACGAGTTCAGTATGCGGCAAAGTAATTATTTTACTAAGCCCTTTTATATAATATATATATTATATATATATATATATATATACTAACAATATAGGATGAAGTCCTTTCTCTACAGAAAAGGATTCCATCAAAAAGCGTGGCAGTATATAAAAAAAAACCCTTTACGGTTGAAGTATAAACATCTTATAATTAAGGGCTAAAGAGGGTTAATCTAAAGCCAATACACTGATTTATCCACTTATAATCCACTTGTTACAGGAAAATTGAACTGAAAGCGGGCAACTAACCTTTAGAAAATTTAAATTTCGTTATCTCTATATTGAATCAATTTCGGAATTAATCCTATAAAGGATACATTATTCGTCAGTAGAGCTTACGAAGGAATATAAATAAAATACTCACATGCGATTATGGAAAAAGCAGAAGCTAAAAACATAACTACATTTAAGTACATCATTTATATCTAAAAATAAAAATTCCTTGGTCAGTCTCAGAACAACGTGTTGACCTTTCGCCGCTACATATTGTGATGGTTACCGGTCCCCTTGTAACAAGCAGTGAGTTTACTACTAACAATATAGGATGAAGTGCCTTTATATATATATATATATATATTTGGATTATGTTTGCTGGCCACTTTATCATTATTTTTAGAGATAATGAAAACTTATTTCAAAATTATATGTTAAATTATATATATATATATATATATATTATATATATATATATATATATATATTATATATATATATATCACCGTGATCACCGTGACCGACCAGGCTATCAGATGTTGCTACACATCGCTGATTACAATGCGCTTCGCATTGTTTTAGCCTTCAAATGACGCCACCCCGTTGACTAAGCGAGCAGGCCAATATATATATGCATATATATATATATATATGAGTAGATGTAATGAGAAGCAAGTTAGGTTAGTCGATTTACACAGAATATCAAATATATTTAATAGATATGATGCACATATGTATGGATATAAAATAATTCAACTTACAGAATATAAATGATATCAAGAGCTATGTGGGTAGAGTTTTACGAATCCAACAGCAGTTTTGGGGTCTTGGTGGTCCGGAATAATGATAACACTGGTCAACAGCCAATTTTCAGCAGGGATATTATATGGTGTTTTATATGTAGTTTTGTCCGAAGATTTATCTATGATATGGAGAGAGCCAAAGGATCATTTCTTGGACTGTTATTTCTGCAATGTTAATGTATGTGGGTTTACTGTAAAGACCAAGAATAAGATTGTGTATCCCAACTTGGAATCAGCAAGAAGATCAGTACCACACACCGATGATGATCTTCCTATTCCAGAAAATGGCTTTCAGATGTCTGACGAAGATGTATTTCCTGAAGAAAATGTTACTGCTGTCGAAGACACAGAAGTGGGTGCAGATTTCACGATTGAAAATGAAGACGTACCACAGAAAATTTCTCAAGGAGAGTTAAATGATTTAGTGAGAGTCTTGTCATTGTCGAAGGATAAAGCTGAACTATTAGACTACAAGAAAAGTGTCTGCTTAAGAAAGATGTTTGTATTACTCATTTCAGGAAGAGAAATAGGGGTCTGACTTCATGCTTCTCTGTTGATGGACCACTTTGTTTCAGTAATAACACTGATGAGTTATTCCGCTGTTTGTTCCAAGAGCATGTTTCAGCTGAATGGCACTTATTCATTGATTCATCTAAGAGAAACCTCAAGGCAGTACTACTACGCAACGGCAATAAGAAATCATCCATTCCCATGGGACATTCAGTGTACATGAAGGAGTGTTATGAAAACATGCAAGTACTCCTCGATGCTATAAAGTATACAAACTACAGCTGGAAAATATGTGTCTCCCTGGGGCGACAAGCTCTACAGTAGCATCAACGCCTAAGGGTTAGCCACATTTAGATGGCAAATTTACTTCACGATGTCGTGCAGCTACTGTTTATACCTCACTCAGAGATTTATTATTGCTTATATATATATCTTTTACCCTTTATTTGTTTAGGTCAGTAGAATTCTTTACTTAGTCGAATGAATCGATCCCAATATTTTTTCTTGCTTGTTAACCTGGTACTTATTCTATCAATCTCTTATCGATCTCTTTTCCCGAGCTGCTAAGTTACGAGGACATAAACACATCAACACCAGTCGTCAAGTGATGATGAGAGGACATGCACAGACACATATATTTGGGCAAGGTGCCACGCAGTGGGTTTGGACCTGGAACCATGTGGATGAGAATCAAGCCTCATACCACATAGCCGAGCACATACATACATACATACATACATACATACATACATACATACAAATGTAATACATACAC
This sequence comes from Octopus sinensis, assembly GCF_006345805.1. Taxonomy (NCBI): domain Eukaryota; kingdom Metazoa; phylum Mollusca; class Cephalopoda; order Octopoda; family Octopodidae; genus Octopus; species Octopus sinensis. The sequence continues at coordinate 58,223,460 of NC_043007.1, read as the reverse complement.
ACACACATTGTAAATACCACATTCCTCTTGCCTCCTCTTCCAGAATCGCGCGTCACAATGCATTTACACAAACACATCTCTCTATGACATCTCACTCTATCCTCGCTACTATGCATCTTTACTTGCACTCCTCTATAAATCAACAATATCCCCCCCTTTTGCTCATCTGAACGCACGGCAATATTTCTATATGCGCGCACACACTTTCCTTCTTCTAACTATTCTCCAAGAAATATATTCCCACATGGCTCCTAACACTCACGTTTGTTTTTATCCAAACAATTTTCCCATTCATTCTCATTTATTTTTTTTCCTCTCTATCTTAATGCTGATGAAGGAACAACTTCCGAAACGTCAAAATACTTTCCCTTCGTTTTAAGCATTAAATTAATACATTTCCCCCAAATTTTCCCTTTCGTGTTGTCTTCTTTCCTTTTACCCCCGTTATATATGCACGCGCACAAACTTTAACATACTTTTTTTTAGCCGGTAATAAATAATTATGGTACCACTTGTTTGACTATTATTTGTATAAACGATTACGTGTTTGCCTTTTATTTTACGAACATATAATTCTTCGTTATAAGATTTTAGTGCTGCTTTTACAGATGTTTTAACTTATGATCCGCTCAAAATTTCTGGTGATGTTTTATGAAAGTCATGTATTTCACTAAATATTTTAGATTACATTTCTGTTGCTGAAAACCAGGTATGGAAGAATACCTTCTTACTTACCTGACCTAGGCAATCGTGCTTTGTTAAGTTAAGGTCTTCGTTGTTGCTAGTTTCGTGGGATAAATCTAAATAACACCTTTATGGTCTTCAAAATCCCAATTTCTGTGCCATTTCTTTACCATTTCGTTCCTTATTATCCTTTGGTCTTTCCAAATCCCAACGAGACAGACAGATTTAACATCTTTCTGGGTATATTTTATATTATCATTGCTCGCATAAAGTAGCAGTTTTCCAGAATCCTTTGACGGACCGATGTTGAATATAAGGCGCTATTATCAACTGAAAGTTTACCAAAGCTAAAATGCTTTGAAAATGGAAATTAACCCGATTTTGTAGTGAAGTTGTGAAATGTAAACAACTTCAACAGATTCGCACGTCTAGAGTGAATAGAAATTTGAAGGCAGAACAGGAACGTTACACAAAACTAGAAGTGCCAAAGTTTCGAAATTAATCTTCTTGCAATAACGTTTGACAGGAAGAAACGCGCAACGTGCTGTCCAGTAAATAAATCCCGAGTAAGCTAACATGCTTTTCTGTTATGTTTCCAAATGATAGACAGAGTAGATTTTCAGACATCTTCCTTTGCTCTTGGAAAATTTGAATGATAAACAAATAACGACTTATGTCTATAATGTGGAATTTTGCTCCTAACAACGACGTGAGTCGGTGTTTTAGACTTCATACACCGATGGCGTTTTTCTTTCTCTTACGATGAAATTTTTGATATAAAATGTTTCCAAAATTACTCGCAATCAACTACATCAAAATTAGATTTGGTGGATATTTATCTCTTTTCATAATACATTCCAAATGTACTGAAAATTGATACAGATAAGTATTTAGAACTGCTTTATCAACCACAGTCTTCGCTTTTGCGACTTCTTGTTCACCCGTCATTGGTTTGGTTCCCTCAATGTTGTTCTGTTTTCACCATTCGTCACTGTGCGTCACCTGTTTCTCCTTATAGTTCCTTTTACATATTTCCAATACAAGTTTTCATTAATTTTCTTTTTCTTTATGACTTTTTTGTCAGTATTCTCTGTTTTTATTCAGTTTGTCATATCATTGCTTGCAGTTAACATTTTCCAAATATTTCTTTTCTTCATTTATCAAGTAATATATCTTTTGGTATTAGTTCTTTTTACAGATCACCATTTATTGTTGATATCTAAATTTACTGTTAAATTATTTCATTATTATTTCACATCACATCTTCATTTGGTTTTACTGTCTATTATTACTACTTCTCGCTACTCTTTTATTCGTGCATTTCCCCACTCACACCTTTTAATATATATTTCATTCGCTGCTTGCTAAGCGCCATCTGGTTTTGTTCTGAATTTTCTTTTCTGATACCGCATTCATTCCGGCTCATTCTGTTAACCTCTTTAATTAGATACAGCCGCCATTTTGAGTTGAAAATTTGAATTCTTTCGTTTATGTCTCACCCATTTTGCCCTTCATTCGATTTTTCCTTTCACCACTACTGTCACTTTCATGATTTGCTCTTACATTTCTTGAATATTTCCCCCACCTCTGCTTCATTTCATTCCTTCCCATCTCGCTCATTAGGCTATTCATGTTAACCTTTCCACAATTCAGCCATTTTCAATTGAAAAATCAATAAATTTCTCAATAAGTCGGCAGGAAATATACATAAGCATACACATATACACAAACCGACAACCTTACTTAAAGAGGAAAGCCTGCACACACACACATGCACATGCACACATGAGTACAAATATAAAAATAGATACAAAGAGAACACACTGCGCACATACTCAAACAGTTATATATATATATATATATATACACACACACACACTCTGAAACATATTCATTAAAACACAAAAACTTTTCCTTCTTTATTCTCCTTTTCTTGGCCCCTACAGCCACTTTATCTCTTCTCTTGCTCACTCCTACTCTTTCGACCCCCTATCACTCTCTTTTGTATTTACATTCTGTTTAAGCCTATTGACGTAATCAGCACTAGCTCGTCTCATTTTACAAATCATATAACCGTTTATTGCTATCTAGCGATAGCTATAGGAAGCCTACTTGTGGCGGGAAACAGATGGATATACAGATAAGTAGATACATGGATGTACAAATGGATGGATCAACGGATAGACGTAGGATAAACAGATTGTTAATTTATAGATACAAACACACACTCGCACACGTCTGATGTGAACACACGATAAATAGTACACAATAGATGTAATAGAATCAATTTATTCGTTCGGAGCAGATGATTCTCTCTATCGCTACTTAGAGTTTCTCACTTCGCTATATGCAACCCTTCAAATGATTAAAACAAGAGCACACACGCACGCGTGCATACACACGCAAATCCATATACTGCACACAGATATTTATATCTATCTATCTATCTATCTATCTATCTATCTATCTATCTATCTATCTATCTATCTATCTATCTATCTATCTATCTATCTATCTATATATCTATCTATCTGTCTGTCTATCTATCTATCTATCTATCTACCTACATACCTACCTACCTACCTACCTACCTACCTATCTATCTATCTATCTATCTACCTACCTACCTACCTACCTACCTACCTACCTACCTGCCTACCTACCTACCTACCTACCTACCTATCTATCTATCTATCTATCTATCTATCTATCTATCTATCTATCTATCTATCTATCTATCTATCTATCAAGTTGTCTGTCTGACTGCCTGCCAGCCTGTTCGCCAGCCTATCTGCCTGTGTCTGTCTATATCTAGCTATTACATAAACGCAATGATGCGTATATATGTTTGTACATCTATCTGTCTGTCTTTCTGTTTATCTCTCTCTCTCTCTCTCTATCTATCTTTAGCTATCACATAAGCGCAGTAATGCATATATATACAGGGTGGGGAAGCAAAACTTGCAATATTTTGGAAGACTTCTTTTTCATATGTACTAAAATACTGCTTTCTATTTCAGGGTAGAGGTATATAGAGTTAATTTAAGAAGACATTCCAGTCATACGATCTAACATGTCCACTTAATAGTAAGCCAAGAGACAACGCATTGCAGATTTGCTTCGTGCCGGGGTTGCAATTAGACTATTGCTCAGACTGTTGGGGCCTCTGTGAGCAATGTCTACAACGTTCAGAACTGAATGCAGGATATTGGAGGCATCAAGAGAAAGCAAGGGAGTAGAAACATAAATATAAAACGGGAAAATGCATTTTTAACTCTCTAAAAACCAAAATTTTGGAAGTCCCAACAACATCCATGAGAAAACTGTCCACGGGCATGAATGTTGATCCAAAGACCATCAGAAATGCTGTACACACTGATTTACATTTGGGTTTATATGTGAGGACCCCGAAACACCTTTCATACAATGAAAGACAAAAAGCATGAAAGGGCCAAAAATGTGTTGCGATACCTGAAGCACAATGAACAAGCCGTCAGGTTTTTTTCAGATAAAGATATCTTTACCGCTGATATTGTCTTAAAGCGTCACAATGATCGATGCATTGCTAAGTCACCTTCTGAAGTAAAGGGCGCCTTTAGGACCAAGCCCCCAGCTCAGGTCATGATACTGGGAGTTGAAGCGTCTGACAGAAAAAAGATGCCTCTCATTTTTTCAAGTCTGGGGTAAAGGTGGGAACTGACGTTTATTATAAAGTTCTGCGGTATACGGTTTTACCTTGGCTGAAGTCTAACTACTGCAACGGTAATTATGCGTGGACCCAAGATGGTGCACCTGCTTATACAGCAAAGAAGGTGCAGAAGTTCTGTGAAGACAACTTCGCTGATGTTTGGCTTGCAAACTTCTAGCTTTCTTCCAGCCTAGACTTGAACTCCATGGACTATGCTCTATGGAACAAATTGGAGCACTCTACCAACAGAACTTCGCATCCAAGTCTTCATCATCTTAAGCAAATCCTGAGGGAAGAGTGGGACAACATGTCTGAGTACTTCATCATGAAGAGTTGTGACGCCTTCAACAGGCGTATGAAGGCTGTGGTGGACAATGACGGCAGACATATTGAATAAATTTCTCTTTATACCCTTATACACTTGTGTTATAATTGTATTTATGTCAGATTGCTGGTTGTTGTAATATAAACAATTTGGTGAATTATCTATTATTTTCCAAGTTTTGCTTCCCCAACCTGTAGATATAGAGGGTGGGTGAAAAGTAAGTAGGCATTAAAAATTGGTAATAAAATCCATGTTCCTTTTACACATTTATTGAAAGAAATGATAGGGGTGCTTTATTACATGGGGGAAATGAAAGTAAATAATCTTCATCTTTTAACCTGAAGCGCCCAGGGATGGATGAACAACCTTCTGAAGGACGGCGTCTGGGATATCATTGAGAACCTCCTGAATCCGTGTCTCCAAGTCCTCCAGTATGCGAGGTTTTGTCTTGTACACCTCTTTCGTGTAACCCCACAAATAAAAGTGACATGACATAAGATCTGAACTTCTTGGAGTTCCGGAGTTCTGGACTTCTGCGATCAGTCTTCAACTTTCAGCTCCTGCACGTAATGGGGTTTTCACGGACGAAAATCCAATTCTTTATGCAACACCGTACGTATCGTGTGTCTTGTTAGTCCACTTTCACGAGCTGCTTGATGTGTTGTTTTTTTTGCGGGCTGCGATTAAACATTTCCTGCAGCGTTGCCATGTCCTCCACTAATCGGGATGTTATTGGACGGCCACTTCTTGCATCGTTCACAGAGCCCGTGGTCATCAGCTTTGCATAACAACTTTTTATTGTCTCCGGACGTAATGTTGCATGCTTATCTTTCCATGCACGCCACCATATCTGAACCGAATCAATGGAATTCCACACTTGATAGCGTGCTGCTATCTTAGCTCGCTCCTGAACAGTCAAGCGACCGGCCATCTGGAAAATAAGGAATAAAACAATAAGAAAATAAGAAATCCCCATTAGTGTTGTTTGTTTAAAAAATGTCTTCGTCATGACTTCAGTGATACTAAAAAGTCTAGAACCAATTTCTAATGCTTAGTAACTTTCCACCCACTCTGTACATTGGGTCATCCCATAAATAATGCGTTTTTTAAAAACTTTTTTCTATTGTTCAAAATTAAGATAAGTTCTTTTTTGATCTAAAATATACTCTCTTTCATTTTCTACAATTCTTTTCCATCTATCTGGTAGACTTACAAGGCCCCTCTTCTAAAATTCACTTGTCCGTGACGAAAAATACTCCTCCCGTGCTGTTCTGACCTCGTCTACAGAATTCATGTTTTTTCGTTCAAATGATTTTGAAGGCTACGGAATAAATGAAAATCAGATGGGATAATGTCTGGCGAATATCGATTCCCATTCAAACTTCTTCAGCCTTTGGAGTATCATTCTCGCTGTATGTGGCCGAGCATACATATTCGGAAAGTTTGTGAGGAACCCGTTAACTCAATTTGCTGACTTTTCTGATGGCACGCGGGTGGCGATGAAAAGTTGAATGATCAAATCCAAGCTTCTCTGCTAGTTCCTCAACAGGGTTTGCTGAACGAGACTCATCTTTTAGGCTGTAGTTTCGGGCTCAGAATTTCTGGAACCACCGTTGACACTGGCTTGCGCTTCTTGTCCGATCCCCATGTACTGCATTCATATTCCTTGCACTTTCCGTTGCGTTGTTGCCTTTGTTGAACTCATAAAGCAAAATATGCCGAATATGCTCCTTTGTCACTTGCAATATAGCTTTATGAAGATAATTGTTAAAATCGAACAGCACACCTCAAAACCTGCATTAAGAATAAGGACAAGGTAAAATTACTGCTTGCTTTTAAAGCAAGTTGATTCAGATAGTTTATCCCTTCCCTCTCCAACTTTTAGTTCATGCAATTGAAAAAACCGCATTATGTATGAGATGACGCAATATATATAAATACAGGGTCGCTCAGAAGTCACGAAGAGGTTTCAATATTTAATAGCTCGTTTATTTAAGGATGTGAGATTTATTTCTCCTAGATATGAATGATGATATCGTGTAAATGGCGTCCATTTTCCAATTCGTATAAGCGTGCTCTTTTTAAGGCGTTTTGCAAAATAGCCCTTAACGTTCGTGGCTGCAGTGATCTAATTTCTCTTCTAATGTTATTTTTAAGATCCGCAATTGTTTGCGGCTTGTTGACAAACTTTTTCCATAAAAAAAAGTCTGGAGGGGTTAGATCTGGAGAACGAGATGGATCTTCTTTTGCTAATTCTTGGAATCTTGTGGCATACTGTAATCTAGCAACATAATCTAGTTCTTTCAGCTGTTGCACCAATTGAATTTTAAAAAAGATCAATTGTATTTAAAATTCGTTGGAGTGATATCCTGCAGACTCCAACTTGTCCAGAGCATCTTCGCGTTGATGCTGTCAGTTCTTCTTCAATACTCTCCCTCACACGCCTGACCGTGACTTCGTTTCTAACGGAGTGTGGTCTACATATTCTTGGAATGTCGATCCTCAAAACAACCAATTAATCGCCTGCCCATTGATTCACTTGATCTAACCCCTCCATAATGACGACGATATGCTCGTTGAGTCTGAATTATTGATCCTTGGTGTTGGTGACAAAATTTAACAATATGTGTTCACTATTCAGTAGTGTACTTTTCCATACTTAGACCACACGTGTTCCAACAAGACTCTGACCCTTCTCAGACTGCATGACTCCGGAGTAGTAGATCGAAAAAATTTTAGCGATAATGCCACTCCGAACATTAGGCTTCCTAGCTCTCCTCGTTTAATCCTTCTGGACTGCTTCGTCGAGAGGGAGACCAACAAGCTTGTCCACAATACCAAAACACATTGATGTCTGCTATTAGGGTCATGTTGGCCGACATGAATAAAGATAACTTTGAATTATTTCTCGTAGCTCATTTTTGTTTCATTTCTACATTCATATATATATATATGTGTGTGTGTGTATTATATATAGATAGATAGATGGATAATATATATATATATATATATATATATATATATATATAGATTATATATATGTATATATGTATATATATATATATATATATATATATGCACATATAATATATATATATATATATATATATATATATATATATATATATATATATATATATATACCAATGAAAAGAAGACAAAGAAAATTCTTTAATACATCTTTAATTATAAGTTACAATTGTTTCTGTACCATTTCTATTTCAACGCCAGTTTAGGCAAATTTCTAAATGAAAGTTCACGTAATGTTTGCGGTTTTAGACATTAGAGAGACACTTCATCACTTGCAATGTATGCTTATGGGGTCAGTCCAGGTAGTACCCCTGATTGTACTGAAGACACCGGATCGAGTCCCATGGCTGTTTGTTGACAATTTTTTCCGCTTTGTAAGGGTAATCTACCCAATGTTTCTGATGTTCTAACAGCGTCTCTGCGCTTGAAAACAAACTATTATCTTATTTGTATTTATATACACATTTTGGCGCTTATTAAAAAACAAAAACAAATGTTAGTTTGCTTATATTTATATAAACGTGGTTGCACATGTGGCTTTACAGGCGTCTAAAAAGTGGATTGATTTGTTGGTGGGCAGTTTAGCTTTATGGTAAAGTACTTATCCGGAATCATATCAAAAGATATGGGGTCAAGTCCCAAAGCTGTATGCAGGCAAACTCTTTTAGCTTTGTCAAGAGTAATTTACCCAATATTTCTGCTGTTCTAACGGCGTCTTTGCGTTCGAAAATAAATTATCGTCTTATTTGTATCCATTAAAAAATGTTAGTTTGTTTATATGTTGGCCACTGATGAAATTTAAAAAAAAAATCTTTTATTGCTCTATCTATCTATCTATCTATCTATCTATCTATCTATCTATCTATCTATCTATCTATCTATCTATCTATCTATCTATCTATCTATCTATCTATCTATCTATAGTTCTGTGTATGTACGTACATATAGACATAAATTAATACATAATTATAGTATTTTGTTTTGCAAGATCCTTAATGTGAAATCGGTTGTTGAAAATAATACTGTTGTATTTTGGGAGGGTCATATTGTCAAAAAAACTGAAGTGAAACCTAATCAGTGTGTTTGTGTTTGTTAGCAATGACTTTCCCAAAGTACAATAGTAGAGAAATAATACTAATGCGAAGTTATGCCATCCCCCCACCACTAACGGTGTAATTGAAGTGGAATGTCTAAAATCAGGAATCGAAAACGTATTCTATTCATAGATTACCGAAATCTAGTTCCTCTATATAGTACTTTCTTTTGTTATCTACTTAAATAATGAGCTCCGTGTTAGAGACAGTGACAACATTTTGAATTCACGAGTAAAAGAAAGTGGTGTGTTTGTATAACCAGACCCTCCATCCAAATAAAACCTTTGGTATTAGAGATTATATCAGAAATCGGCAAAACTTCCACCCGTCCCCACCCAAAAAGCACCCTTTAAAATAATTCTTTTTCGACACAAATCCCCCTTTTCGGCCACGGGGAATACGAATCTGCAAAAAAAATTGGCAAAAATCGACTTTTCTAAATTACCACCCCTCCACCCCCATTTCCTTCATTTAAAACTTTTTTCAGGATTTTTTTTTTTCAAAATACGCGGAAAAATACGGAGATTATGAATTTGAAAATAATTTCAAAAACTCTTTGTAAAATTTTTGTTTTAAGAATTTTTTTCTTTCTAAATATACAGAAAAATACGGACATCATGATTCGGACAAAAATTTCAAAACATTTCTGTACTTACGGTTAGGCTTTTAGGGTTAGGGCTACGGTTTTAGGGTTAGGGTTTTAGAGTTAGGGTTTTAGGGTTAGGGTTTTAGGGTTATGGTTTTACGGCTAGGGTTACGATTTTTGGCAATTTTCCGGAAACTCCATATCCGAAAACGGGGATTTTTGGCAAAAAACATCACAAAAATAAACAAATTTGGGAGAAAATGGGGTGGGGGCGGGCGGAAGTCTTTCCCGGAAATCTGCTGTAGTCTTTCAATTTGGCATAATCTGGGCACTGAAGAGCAGTACCTAATCTTTGAATTTAGAGAAAGTATCAGGAAAATGTAGTTATATTGCCAACAACCTCGTTTCACTACTAAAAATTCCCGTAGCTAGTTGTAAAACTCTAGCTAACACCCAGGAATATAAATGCATTCATCTATATTCTTCAATAATCGTGCTGTATTAAGAACTGACTTGTTAAAATTTAACTTTGGAGAACTCTGTATTTCAGGAGATCCAGTTATAGAAACTCATTTTCAATTCCAAATGGGAACGATTTCATCTTCAGTCGCAGAAGGTTTCGACTATGTAATTTATCAGTTTCCTTTATCTAAAACTCTTTCAATTTATAGCACAAATGGTTATGTGGTACTTCAGTTCGGCAAGTAAGGCCGTCCAGTGGTTTTGGATTCCTTTTCACAGTAAATTTACAACAGTGTTTCAATCGAAAGGAAGAAGCATTTCAAAGATCTTGTGGAAATCTTAACGTTATATAACTTCCTATTCATTTCCCCCGTTGTTATATTGGTTGTTACATCTAAAATCAATATTATTTTAATTCTGTGACAAGCGTAGTAGAGTAAGAAACACACTCTGTCCAGCTGTTACCATTTTCGAGATTCAAGGCACCATTAACATTCTTGTTGGAAGCTTTCCTTCATCAAAACTTCAAAATGAATCAAATAGAATAATTTGTCTTTGAACATGTTCCGGGCTTATTCTAGTCTTATTAGCAAATAAGTTAAAGCTATACCTTACTAATGAGGTTAGAACGATGCTAAAACACGTTCGAAGTTGTTTCCTGTAGCTGCTATCGAAATGAAAATATTGTTTGTCATTGACAAATATTGAATATCCATCAACATAATTATTTATTGTTAGGTTAAGGCCACCCACTCTGTATTCTCTCATTATTGATTCTTGTTGCTGTCTTTAGCCATTGTTTCCTTCCTTTTCTTGCTTTCTTTATTTTCTCATATTTTGGTTCTCTCCCTCTATGTAGTAATACCTCTTTTAGTGCTTCCTTTCTTCTGCACTAACTCTTTCTTCTATATCTATGACTCTCCATTTCATTTCACCCACCATACCACAATTCTTATGTACCTCCTGACCGTCCCTTGAGGGAAAAAAATTAGATTATTCATCGGTATCACTGCCTGCTATTTCTCGCTTTGTTACTAGTTACATAGAAATTCACCGTTTTCTCAGCTGCCAACCCATACTGCCTTCAGCTTCCTTATTGCCACCAACGTCATACATATACACTCGCACAACACGCTCACACGTTTATAAACATCTCATAGAAACAGGTAGGTATGCACATATACAAAAATATACGCTCCATCCCAATCACATAGGTACAGACTACACAAATACACACACACATTCACATAGGAACACAAACGCTCAAACATAAAGAAACATACCTATACATATACAAATGTTCGCATATGCACAATCAAAAGCGCATACACGCATGCACACTCACACAAAACATCCATAAATGTGCACTCTCATATACACTCACGCCGGTGTATATTCATATACACTCACTACCGCGTTTATAAAGATTGATATTTCATTAACGCAGCTTCTTAAATACAAGCAGACACCACATTATATCAACAACACAACCAACATACCTATCTATATACACAGATACACACACACACGTACATACATACATACATACATACATACATACATACATACATACATACATATATATACACACACATATTTACATATATACATACATATATACATAAATACGTACATATATACATTAATATACACATACGCGCATACATATATATATATATATATATATGTGTGTATATTTATGTATATATATATATATACATATATATGCATATATATATATGTATATATGCATATATATGTGTATACACACATACGCACATACACACACACACACGTACATATATATAATATATATATATATATATATATATATATATATATATATATAAAATTTATTCACCAATATGTTTTATATATATTATTATATATATATTCATGATATAAATAAAGTACTATTTCTTTCTTTCGGTTCTTTTCCCGCTCAACGTCTTAATCTGTTCGTCTCCAACTTTTCTTATCATTTACTTCCTCAGTTTTTGCTGCTGTTGTTATTGTTTCTTCCACCAATAACATTCAACCGCCGTTCATTCTTTTGTTGGCGCTAAAAGCCTTGCTTACTCTCTTCAGATATTCACCTACCTGTCGTTCGCTTATTTATTAGCTAACCTTATTATCACCATTAGTATATTGCTATTTGTATTCTTATTTCTGATACTTGACACACACACACACACACACACACACACACACATAGCATACATAAATATGCCTGCCTGCCTACCTACCTTCCTACCTACCTACCTACCTACCTATACCTACCTACCTACCTACCTACATACATACATACATACATACATACATACATACATACCACATACCTGTATATATACATATATATATATGAATATTTATATTTATATATATATATATATATATATATATATATATATTATATATATATATATATATATAATATATATTATATATATATATATCTATATATATATAATATATATATATATATATATATGAATATTTATATATATAAACTAGCAGTATCGCGGCGTTGCTCGGGTTTGTAAGGGAAATAACTATATAAGCATTTTTAGAGAGTTACTTCCCTTATAAATTCGGGCTTTCTAAGCCATTTTTGTTTTGGTGTCTTCAAGCCATGAAGTCGTTGTTCTAAAAGAACGCTGGTTTCCTTTACAATGCATTACGACGTTGATTTCTTTACACTCCCTTCCCCACAGCTTCACGAGGGAGGGAAGGGGGAGAAGCAAACAGGTGCAGCTGTGAGCGTGGACGCCAACTCCGCCGCCGCCGACATCGACATACGATGCATTTTATGCATTAAAATGGAATAAAAAATGATGTTAAATTATTTTTAAAATCGTAGACTCATCGTTGACGCGCGCTAATAGTCAGACGGGCTCGATATGAATCACGACTATAAGATACCCGAATTTGGTTAAACTGCACCGCAAATGTGGAGGAGTTAGGAATCTAAATCGAAGGGGACAGACACTCACACACTAGAGTTTTATATATAGATATACACATATATATGCATATATATACATATATGTATATATATGTATCATATATATATATCTATCTATATATATATATATATATATATATATATATATATATATATATATATATATATATATATATATATATATATATATGTATGTATATACGTATATATACGTGCATGCATTCATGCATGTATGTATGTATGTATGTATGTATGTATGTATGTATGTATCTATCTATCTATCTATCTATCTATCTATCTATCTATCTATCTATCTATCTATCTATCTATCTATCTATCTATCTATCTATCTATCTATCTATCTATGTGATCAAACAGACGCTAAGCAGGCTGGTGTGGTTCATAACAAACAACGAAACGTACTCTATATCTGATGTCGATTTTAGTTTTCCGAATGTTACTTACAGCTATTATTTTAAAAATCACGAAGGAAGAGGAAACACTGGACCGGATAGCAAAAATTTCATTATTTCTGAAATTTTAGCTCGGTTTTCAGTGTGGATCTCTCGATCTCACTCACATTATATCATTCATGCAAGAAAATTTCTAATTTCAGTGGAGGGCATCTTTTGTTGACATGGTAGTAAGAGATTACATTTCGCTTTAATTACTGGTTGATTTTACGTATGGTATTATCTACCATACGAATCACTTATAGTTTCAGTTATTTTGCAACCCGAAATCATGGTCGCAGGAATACATTCT
>NC_043007.1:58204861-58207361 GCF_006345805.1 Octopus sinensis | reverse complement strand
TTGATATTCAAGTGACATTTTCTTCCCCTTGTAATGCACCTATAAGCTTGCATGTGTGTATGTGTTTGTGTGTGTGTGTAAATATATATCAAATTAAAAAAAGGGAGTAAAAAATCTGAGTTGGATTATTAGTAAGCGCTTCTGCAAATCTCGCCTAACAAAGTGTTTATCTGTAGCTGGCTTACTTTAAATTGGAAAACTACTTATATACAACGGAAATTCCAGGTCAGATAAATTGATCACAGAGCATAAAACACCAGGTCAAAGAGTGGAATTTATGGAACTATTCATTAATCAAATGTGAGACTGTAAATTGCTCTCTTCGGTTTTATATATACCTTCGATATAATTTTTAAAAATACGAGGGACATTCAATAAGTCATGCCCCTGACCCACTTGCAGTTGTTTGATCTAGCTGAAATTTTGCAGGTGCAATTATTTATAATCTCTATAGATTAAGTGGAAAATTACAGCTCTGAACTAATTGTGGTTTCTGATTTACAGGTGTTTGAACTGAGTCAAGTGTAAAATGGAGCCTGTTGAGTGTCGAGCAGTGATCCGGTTTTTGTATTTGAAAGGACGCTCACCACGGGAGACTTTTGATGGAATGAAAGTAACTTATGACCTTGTAAAACGCTGGCATCGTGAATTCAAACATGGCCGGAACTCTGTGGAAACAGCTTCCAGATCTGGTCGCCCCCCTTCTGCCATTGATGAGGCATCTGTCCGTCAAGTTGAGGCTGCCATTTTGGAAGATCAACGCATAACTATTCGCCAAATAGCCCATGAGGTCAAGATTAGTACCGGGTCTGTGGAAACTATCATTCATGACCATTTGCATATGCAAAAGGTGTCTGCCAGATGGATTCCCAGGTTGCTCACACCTTTTCAGAAGCAAGAACGCGTCGTGTGCTCGGGGATGAATTTGGAGATGTGCCAAGAAGATGAGTCAAAATTTTTCAAAAGACTGACTACACAGAATGAATCCTGGGTCCATCACTATGATTCAGAGACCAAAGCCCAGTCAGTGCAGTGGAAGCACCGTGACTCACCTCCTCCAAAGAAGGCAAGGGTGCAGCCCTCCGCTGGTAAGGTCATGCTCACAGTCTTCTGGGACCAGGACGGAGTAGTGATGATAGATTTCCTGGCAAAGGGTACCACAATTACAGGAGCCTATTATGCTTCACTTTTGAGGAAATTAAGAGAAGCTATCAAAATCAAGAGGCGGGGCAAGATCAGCAAAGGCGTGTGGCTATGAACTCCTCCCCCATCCCCCCTACTCTCCTGACCTGGCACCCTCTGATTTTCACCTCTTCCCAGCCATGAAGTTGTTTTTGAAAGGAAAGCATTTCCCAGATGATGCAGCCTTGATTTCTGAAGTAACGTCGTGGTTGGAGGACCAAGCTGGGGTCTTCTACAAAAACGGTCTCCAGAGCTGCATCAAACGATGGGAGAAATGCGTAACTCTGGGTGGTTCCTATGTAGAAAAAGACTAATAACTGTGCCAAATTTCGTTGCTCTGCTGCTATGGGAAGTGGGTCAGGGGCATTACTTATTGAACGCCCCTCGTACATGTTTATTATAGTTTTCCGGTAATGAATGCGTAACGATACACTGGTTCTGGCAGGGGTGAAGTGCTCATGACTGGA
The DNA here is from genome assembly GCF_006345805.1 of Octopus sinensis. Taxonomy (NCBI): domain Eukaryota; kingdom Metazoa; phylum Mollusca; class Cephalopoda; order Octopoda; family Octopodidae; genus Octopus; species Octopus sinensis. Next base: position 58,205,712 of record NC_043007.1, on the reverse strand, counting down.
CTTCAGGTTATGCGCATACACAAACAAAAGTAACTTGTCATTTGAATTACTACTTGACAGGCACCACATGTTCGAATATCCCAACGATTTCTATTAAAGTTTTCGTTTCATTGTCTTTTTCAATTAATATTCTTCGTTTGTTCAAGGCGGCGAGCTGGCAGAAACGTTAGCCCACTGGGCCAATTATGTAGCGGTATTTCGTCTGTCTTTGCGTTCTGAGTTCAAATTCCGCCGAAGTCGATTTGCCTTTCAGAGTCGATAAATTAAGTACCTGTTGCGTTTTGGGACAGATCTAATCGACTGTTCCCCACCTCCAAAATCCGATTATATCGGAATTTGTTGAGAAAACAATTTTTCTGTGGGTGGAGAGAGAAGTTTTGGAAAATTCATGTCAGTCAGCTTTGTTTCCGCATAACTTTCAGAAAATTAGATATTTTTTATTGAAATTTTCTACAAATATCTGTTATACTCGAATTAAATATGAAAAGATAAAAATTAGTGGGCTCGTCCACATCCGTACTGACACACATCAGATATATCAACAAGATGAAACATGAAATTTCAAAAAGAGAAAAAATGTAATGTGGTTCACTATGTAAGGTTGCAGGCTCACCACTTTTCTTTTCATTTATTTAGTCTGACCAGCCTTTGCTTAGGCTGTTGGGAAAACAGTATAGACGACACTCATTATCACATAATTTTTATACAGTATGTATGTATGATAAGTCCTTATTGTAACATAGCCTGGTGATTAAATTCTAATTTAACAAAAAATGACGACAATGATATTATATAAAGGAAGAATATTTCGACAACTTGCGATTCATTATAATTCGATAATGCTTATGATG
>NC_043007.1:58164861-58199861 GCF_006345805.1 Octopus sinensis | reverse complement strand
CTCACCCTCTTGTACTATCTTATATCTCTCTCCACCCCTACACACTCAATAATACTATGAAAAGAGACAAAATTCCTGAAAATATTCAATCTGACGACTCCACTAGAGTGGACGCAAGCGCTGTTTTATGATATATATGACTTATAAAAACATGTGACATTAAATATATATATATATATATATAATATATATATATATATATATATATATATATATATAAATATATTTATATATATATGTATGTATATATAAATGTATGTATATATATAATATGTATATAGTCTGTTTTATAAATAAGGTTGCACACCAGTTCCTAGTATATAAATTAATGCATTAATGCCTTAATCCTTCAATTTTTTTAAAAGACAAAATTAATAACTCTCTTAGAAATTCAGAATTTGCCTTTTCCCCTATAGTCAGTTGCAAATGCATATGATTATCGTGTATTTTGAGATATGTCAGCATACATTTATGCATATGGGGGCCTATTTGGACTGACACTACCTTTCGTTATTGCGTAGAATGTATGCTCAGACGTACGGTTATATACATATGTGCGTAGGTGTATGTAGATATAAAGTTTTATATACGCATACGTTTATGTGTGTGAGCGTGCGTGTGCGTCTACGATTGCGTAGGTTCATACGGATATTTCTCGCGAACCAAATTCCAATCTACTGTCACCACTACGCTCCTCTAAGCCATTTAGAATTGTTAATTTGTTATTTTCTTTGATTTGCAACAGTTTAGGTAATTGACCTTACTTTTTCCTTAGACATCCTGACTAGTTACTTCACCTCCTTCTGTCGTTCTATTTCTATTTCCCTGATAAAATAAAAATGTAGTCTGCCTTTTCTTTTTATTGCAATGTAAAATATGCTCCCTGACATTTATGCTCACTTTTAACTTAGTACTGTCAACTAGCTGGTGTTAGTAACTAATAATGGATGACATTTCTATTTCTCTTAAAAATTTGGCGAGTCATTATGATTATGTGATCCTATACGTAACGTTTAGTGCACAACGTACGTGTATTGTATTCGCTAGTGAAACACGTGGATAGATTATGTAATTAAAAAAAAACATAACTAATTCTCCAGCTTCACTGTGGTCTCGGATATATGTATATCATATGCATATATATATATATATATATATATATATATATATATATATATATATATATATATATATATATATATATATATATATATACATACATATATATATATATATATATATATATATAGTGTGTGTGTGTGGTGTGTGTGTGTGTGTGTGTGTGTGTGTGTATGTGTGTGTGTGTTCGACTAAAGGCGGTAGCCGCAGTTAAATGACTGAAACAAATAAAAGAATATATATATATACACATACATATATATATACATAAAAATACACACACACATACACACATAATATGGATAGATACATGTATACTTATATATATATATCTACGAATTGTGTTTATATATATATATGTGTATATATATATATATATATATATACATATATATATACATATATATATATGTATATATATATATTATATATATATATATTATATATATATATATATATATATATATATATATATACTCACATACGTACAAATACAGACTCACACACACACATACACACATAATTCATATATATTTGTGTATACAAATACAAACACACACGTAAAAATACTTTACATAAGCTTGTAATTAGTTTTTTTTTGTGTTTTATATATAAACTTTTAGTCTTGCTATTTCAGTTGCTATATTTGCTTGATGTGGTTTTTCTTTTTTTCTTTTTTGTTTTCTTTTTTTATTTTTTGATAGAGTTTTTTGTTCACGTTGTTGTGAAAATCATTATTTGCAAATTGGAATGAAATCTTTCGGATAATATTAAAGTATAACTTATGAAATTATAAACAAAAAGAGAGAAAGCAAAGAATGTAAATGCATTATATTGATGCGGTTTTTTGAAAGACAAATAATAATAATAATAATAATAATAATAATAATAATAATAATAATAATAATAATAATAATAATAATGATAAAAGAAATAGAAAAAAAATCATATACTTCCGAACCGGATAATGTACAATAGCTAACACACAACTTGAAGTATAACAATTGTCTAATTGACATGAAAATAGAACATGAAGACAGACTGACGGAAAGGAAGTAAGAAAGAAAAGAAGAAAGAATGGGAAGAGGACAGAGAAAAAAGAAGTAAAGGAGAAAGCTGGCTAAAGAAAAAGTATAAATGAAAGAGGGGAATCGATGAAAATTATTAACAGCCTAAGTGCGTGTGTGCGCGCGCGTGTGTGTGTGTGTGGATACATATATATATATATATATATATATATATATATATATACACATGCGTGTTTGTGCTATTATATAGTAACATGTATCATGCGTGTGCATTCATGTATATATTTATACATATATACACACATGTGCCTTTATGCCCTTATGTATGTATGTATGTATGTATGCGTATATATATATATATATATATATATATATATATATATATATATATATATATATTGTATATTATATATATATATACACGCATGCATATATACACATGCATAAAAAAGATATGTGTTTATATATGTGTGTATATATATATACAAATACATATACGTATGCATACATATGAATGTGTTTACAAGCATGTACATGCATACATATGTCTGTGTACGTGTGTGTCTGTGTATGTATGTGTTTGTTTGTTTGTTTGTGTGTGTGTGGTGTGTGTGTGTGAGTGTGTGTGTGTGTGTGCGTGTGTGTGTGAATTTATGGATTGATTTCGTCGTTTTCTGTGGCAAGTACCGACCGCAGCCGGTACTTGTCAACGCCGTCAAGTACAATACAGTAGATCATTTTCTAGTTATTCTTCTATTTAGTTGAATCAATAAATTGTATTTCGGGTGTGCGGCAAGGTGTAAACGAAGGTTTTTCTGTGACTATTATTATTATTGTTATTTTTACGTGCTGGGGATATTGCTACTCGTCATATAAGTACTGTCTTTGTATTTATGGCTAGGATTGTTCGATTTTGTTATTGCTTGTGGTATTGAAGGTGGCGGTGGGGTTACTATCATTGTTTTGCTTATCTTTATAATGTACTGGACTCAATTATGTGTTGCTGTTGATGTTGCTGCTTTCGTTATTACTGCTGGTGGTGGTGATGATGCTAACGATGGTTAAAATTGCATGTTGTATTTGCAAATAGGCTTTTTTCGCCTGCATTCTCATTTTTCATTGTTGCCGTTATTAATGCTCTAATAATTTCTTTCCTTGGATTTGTGGCTTTTTACATTCTCAGTTTAATATTACCATTATTGTTATTCTCGTTAATTCTAAGGTTTTATTGTAGCTGGTTTTATTGTTTTTGTTGATGTTGTTGCTTCTCTGCCTCCTTTTGTTGCTGTTGCTGTTGTTTTCTTCCTTTTGTGTGTTAGTATTTGTCATTTTAGGGTAGTTTAGCCCTAAGTCACATCTCATTAAGCAAATGCCGTATGATCAAGGACGTCCCGACTAAAACAATCTTGTTAATTTTTCTAACCGTATCGTACCCTCTTCTAATATGTATTTTACTATATTTTACAATATTATGCACATTACTAATGTATATGTTATGCATATTACCAAGTTATGTAAAATATATTATTATTATATTATGCAACACGATACATGCTACAGTATTATCTATTATTGTGTAATACTATGTACGAGGGGTGCTGAAAAGTTCTTGGCTTTACGGGTGTCACGAAAGGTGGAGTTGGATTCTGCCAGCTCGCCACCCTGTGTAATGCTATGTGAATTATAATGCTGTATTATGTATTTTGCAGAAGATCATTATTTGACGCCTAGGAACTGTGTTAGAAATCAGTATTAAATGAGTGATAAAGGCGGCGAGCCGGCAGAATCGTTAGCACGCTGGTCGAAGTGCTTAGCGGTAGGTATTTCGCCCGTCGCTACGTTCCGAGTTCAAATCCGTCGAGGTCGACTTTGCATTTCATCCTTTCGGGGTAGATACATTAAGTACCAGTGAAGAACTGGGGTCATTGAAATCGACCATTCCTTCCCTCTAAATTTCAGGCCTATAGTAGAAAGGATTATTAAATGAGTGATATATCTGATTTTGCATTGTTAATTCGTTCAATTTTTCTACATCAGCACTCTGCTCTAAATAAATTGTTGTATCTCCACCCCTCAAAAGTTGTCGACTACAGGCAATATTTTCACAAGGACCTGTTACGTGGTGGTTTTAGAGTTAAACCTTAGCTATAGGTTTGTTATTGCACTGAGGCTGTTCACTTTATTTGTGCTTCAAGTTACTTGACCAGAGGAAACCTCCATTTGACAAATTGGATTTCAGGATACTACATGCAAACGAATGGCTCATTAAAATGTTACCCAACGTTTTCCTTTATAACTTTATCTCACTAATGAATTAATCTCTGAAGCCGCTTTCAATGTAGATCTCGAGGTAAAGGAGAGAAAGACATCGTGACCTACGTATCAGTAGTGACACTTCAATCTGTTTTGTATAGTCCTCGTTTAACAATGTTGCAGCATGGCTTTGGCTATGATAACTGAAACCTCAAACATTATATAGAACATAAAGGTATATTTTTGAAGTTATTTTCTTGTTGCAGACTCAAACGCCTTTCGGGCAAAATCAGTTTTTTTTTATATCGGAAAGATGAAAATAGATAGCTAAACGTCACTATAATAAGCAAAAAGGCTTTCTTTACCTTCTACGGTGATGTTAGCAATTATATCTATGATAAAGGATTACAAGCAAATGATATATGTAAAATATATTGATACATGCCAAAATAGCATATTACATTTTAATCTACAGGCAAATAAAAAATGCCATGATGATGCTTATTTCAGTTTAATTTTTATAATTACTTTCAATATGGCGACAATCTGTTATTCAGCTGATTTTCGTAAAGCGCAGTGCAAGAGCCAGACATGTTCTATCTATATTTGTGATTGCTGTTGACATTATTTCATTTATGTTTATACACGTTTTTTCTTTGATCTTGTTGCAATATTTCTATTTTGGAATCTGATTTATATATAAATGTCAATGGCAAGAACCATAGAAGATATATCAAGTTCTCGTCGATGTGAGCATTCAAAATGGTTTCAATTCTTGGTTAACACCCCTTCACTTAAGTTCATGTCCTTGGAGAACACACGAGAACATCGCGAGCAATCGTTTTCTCAACTTGTAGAACCATTTCTTATGTTGAGACATGTGTAAACATGCTATATAACAACGATTCTTATATATGCACCCGCCCACACACGCAAACACACATATATGTATACATACAGTATATATATATTATATATATACATACATACACACATATATTATGAATATATACTACACACATATATACATATATACATATGAATACATATGTACACATACAGACATATATTTTCGTGTGTATATGTGTGTGTGTGTATATATATATATTCATGCATGTATGTACGTATGTATGTGTGTGTTGTACGAACAATATTGATTTACAACACCAAGTGGTCAATTATTGAATATAGGGATTAATATCAATAGATGTATCAATATCGGAATATGTGTGTCTGTCGGTATGTTTGCATGTATTTATGTATTTACGTGTGTGTCCGTGTGTGTCCGTATGTTTTTTGTTTGTTTGTTTCTGTGCGCGTGTGTGTGTGTGTGTGTATGTTTACAAGTATATATGTTTATATGTATGTATATATGTCGAGTATGTACATTTATTTCAGGCTTTATCATGCCTATGAAATGAACATGCTATGCCATGTTCCCTTCACGTATAATCGAGCAGTTGAAATATCTATTAAGTTCAAACGGTAATCAGTCTACTGTCAGGCGATTTCTGGCCTGTTCTTGCTTGTTTACTTCTTTACGTGTAAATAGTGATCGTCACTTTATTGTATTTCATGTCTTGTAGTTTTCCAGTTGATCAACATCAATGTTTTATATCATCAAAAACTGATTAAATGAAACATGATTATGATAATACTGACATTTATATTATAAGCCTAGTTTTGTGAGTAATCCTACCGTTGGGCTCATTTGTCCATCTAACTCGGAAACAGGAAAAAGAAAAAATAAAGTAAAAAATAACCGACTGTATTATCCCTGTGCTTATAAAGAAAATTGAGCTTAACTTGTAGTGGAACTCTTTCGAAGTAATCAACTGATTCAAGGGCATAGAAAATAAAATGTTTACAAAATTTATTCAAATAGATATCTCTATTACTTTTCCATTACACCAATTCTCAACATTGCTCTTGTTTTCGCTATGAAACATTCACAACTATCTAGGCAACGTATGGATACAATATTGGTAGGTATGAAAAGGATTACTGAATTCGTCGTTAAATACTGGATGAATAAATATAATCTTAAGAAATAAAAGATAAGCATGGGAGCAGGTGATTCAGATTTCGCATGGCATCAAAAAGAAATTTTTGAAAATGGAGGCGGTAGCTTTTATAGAGACGACATTCTGTTTAAATTCTGTAAATGAAATAATAGATCAAAATAGGGAAAAGCTTTAAAAACTTTTTTTTAATCTTAGGACTTTAGTTTTTTAGAGCAGACTGAATAGTGAACTTTCGAGGCGTAACATTAGACCTTTGTACTGAATTTTATCATGCGTGCCACAAACACACTTAAGACCTACAATGCATCAGTAAAAACAACCTTCCTAGAGTTACGTTTCATTGAGAATAATTAATCTATGAGCTAATGGAGAGATTTTTGTACAGAATACTATAATAAAGCTACGGCAGGATGTATCAAGAAGGTATTTTATATTCCTGAAGAAAATACACAATATATCTAAAGACAGTGGTCAACGCTCGCAAAAGCACAGATGTAATAAGCATCAAAAGAATAGGAATCATTATTGTGACACAAATAGGAATGGAATTGCTTTTAACATTGAGAGTGGTAGAAAAAAAATGATAAATCTAGATTACTTAATAGAAATGCCACAGTATAATGCACCATACGCAGTTCAGGTAGCCACAGATATTCGGGAAATATTCTTTAATGCATTAGGCAAATACACTCCCTCCTCTAGCATATATTGTTAGAAATTCAGTAGATATACTGTGGAGTTTGCACATTCCAGTACAACTAATTTAGCGGATATTCTAGCAATTATTAACAATAAGAATATAAACAGCATTAGAGACAGTTAACGTAAGTTTATTAACCAGACAGTGTAGTCCTTTCTGGGCTTGTTGCAAATAGTGTCTTCTAGTGTAGCCTCAGGACGATCAAAGCCTTGTGAGTGGATTTGGTAGAAGGTAAGTGAAAGGATTCTCTCGTATATATATATATATATATATATATATATATACATACATACATACATACATGCATACATATATATTTATATATATATATATATGTGTGTGTATGTGTGTGTGTGTGTGTGTTAGTTAGTTAGTTAGTTAATTTTTTTGGCTCAAAAAGCAAAAAAGCAAGGCCATGTAGGTGGACATGGAGTTATGTACAGGGTGGTGTTCATGTAAAGAGTTCAGGCCACTTGTGGTCAAGGGAGACTTTGAACCGAGCGGTCGTCGGCATCTTCACCATCTCGTCCGGCAGCTTATTCCACGGATCCGCAACCCGGACAGAGAAAGCCCCTCTCCTTCGATTGAGATGAAATCGTCGCAGATAGAGCTTTTCGGAATGACCCCGCAGCCGACGCTCTGGAGAAGGAGTGAAGAACAGCTCCTTCGAGAGGTTACACTTTCCGCTTATGATGTTGTGAGCAAGAATGAGATCACCACGGCGTCGTCGTTTTTCTAGAGAATAAAGGTCGAGCGTCTTCAGCCTTTCTTCATAAGACGAATTCTTGAGACCAAGAACCATGCGGGTAGCCAGCTTCTGGACTCTTTCGAGATGCTGTATGTCTTTGAGGAGATAAGGAGAAGAGGCTTGAATCCCATACTCCAATATGGGTCTCACCAGCGTGACATAGAGCGGTAGGAATATGGCTGCTGTGAGCATTCCGAATGACCGTGGAATCAAGAACAGAACTCCGCGTGCTTTGTTGGCAGCATGGACGCACTGGGCCGAAGGCGAAAAGGAGGAATCCACCAAGATACCCAGGTCTTTTACCTGATCGGTCCTCTCCAGCAGCAGACGACCCGGCTCGAAATCAAGTTGAGATGCAGGAGGAGAGCCAACAGGCAGATGACAGCACTTTGACACGTTCAGACACAGGTCCCATTCGTTAGACCATCTCCAAATTTGGTGGAGGCATCGACGAAGATCCTCTATATCACCGCGAGGAGCGACCAGTTTGACATCGTCGGCAAACAGAAGGGTGTGTTGCGTGAGGTCGTCGGGCAAGTCATTTATGAAGACTAAGAACAATAAGGGCCCAAGCACTGAACCTTGAGGCACGCCACTGCTCGCACTGGAGACGTCGGACCGCGAACCATTAACTTGGACTTGGAAGGAGCGATCTGCGAGGAAGGCACCAACCCATCGTACAATATTCGGATGGAAACTATATGCTTGAAGCTTGACAAGTAATAGGCGGTGGTTTACCGAGTCAAAAGCTTTGGCAAAGTCCAATAGAACGATGTCAACAGCTTCACTATCATCGAGGATGCGCATCACCAAATCTTCCATTACCAGTAAGTTGGTCAAGCATGATCTCTTCGGCACGAAGCCGTGTTGGGAATCAGAGATAGTGGCTGTGTTTTGGAGGTGGAGCATCATACTTTTCTTAAGGATGGTTTCGAACATCTTGCTGATTATTGATGTAAGGGAAACCGGTCGGTAGTTAAGCGGGTCTTCGCGGCTCCCTTTCTTGAAAATTGGGCAGATTATCGCTGTTCTCCAGTCCGCAGGTATAACACCCGTCGCCAATGACATATTGAATAGACGTGTTAAGGGCTCGTATGTGTATGTGTGTGTGTTTGTTTATGCGTTTGTCCCATCTCACCAGTGCTGGTGTGTTTATGTCCCCATAACCTAGCGGTCCGATAGAATAAATATTAGGCCTTAAAACTTTCTGGGGCCGATTTGCTCGACTAAAACCCTTCCAGGCGGTGCCACGGAATGCCCACAGTCAAGTGATAAATAAGTAGAAGATAAAAGATAATACACACACACACACACACACATGAGAGGTGTTCAATTAAAGATTTCCTCTGACCCGCTTCTGGTTATGGCAGGAAATGGAACTTTACAAGTATAGTTGTACACATCTCTACATGTCACATTGTAAATTGCAGCTTTCCACTAGTATTCGTTTGTCTTTTACGGCTGTTAAAGTGGACTAAGGTGTTATAAAGGAGGCAGTTGAATGCAGATCAGTGATCAGTGATCAGGTACACTGAAAGAGACTTTTGGTGAGATGAAAGAAGTTTGTGGTGAGGATGCACCATCATACGACGTAGTCAAGCACTGGCATCACCAGTTCAAATGTGGTCAGACATTAGTGGAAACTGCTCCTATTCCTGGACAACCACATTCTGCCATTGATGATGACACCATCCATAAAGTGTAAGCTGCCATTTTGGAAGATCGCTCATAACTATTTGCCAACTAGCCGAACAAGTAAAGATAAGTGTAGGGTTCATGGAAAAAAATCATTCACGATCATCTGCACATGCGGAAGTTGTCTGCACGATGGATTCCCCAGATACTCACACCTTTACAGAAGCAGGAGCTAGTCAACTGCTTCCAGACACTTTTGGCAATGTGCCAAGAAAATAAGGAGGGCTTTCTTGCAGACTTATCACACGGGAAGAAACATGGGTCCATCACTATGATCCTGAGACTAAAATCCAGTCGAAGCAAATAGAAGCATGATAAATCACCACCTCCAAAGAAATCTCGCATCTAACCCTCAGCAGGCAAGGTAATGCTCACAGTCTTTGGGAGCTGCACGGAGTAGTGATGACGGATTTTCTGGCAAACGGCACCACAATTAACGGGGCATATTTTACTTCTCTGCTGCAGAAACTGGGGTCGCCATGAAAGCAGAGATGCGTGGCATGCTGACCAAAGGATTTCGCCTCCTTCAAGAAAACGCGCATGTTACCCAGAGGAAAGCACACTGCTGCGGCTATGAAATCCTTCTTCACTATCATTACTCTCCCGACTAGCACCATCTAACTTTCACTTCTCTCCAACCATGAAGTCTTTTTGAAGGGGAAACACTTTTTCGGATGATGATGAACTTATTTCCGAGGTAAAGTCTTGACTCCAGACGTAAGCTACCGACTTCTACAGACGAGGTCTTCACAGCTGCATAAAGTGATGGGAGAAGTATGTCCCCGTTGGTGGTGGCTATGTGGAGAAGAGCTAATAACTATTTCAAGTCTAGTTTATCCCAGTCCTTGGGAAGTGGGCCAGAGGAAATTTTAATGAACACCCCTCGTGTTTGTGTGTGACCACGGGCTCTGTGAACGATGCAAGAAGAGGAGGTCGTCGAACAACATTCCGATCAGCGGAGGACGTGGCAACAGTGCAAGAAATCAACACGTCAAGCAGCTCGTGGGCTAACAAGACACACAATACGTACAGTGTTGCATAAAGAATTGAATTTTCGTCCGTGGAAATCCTAGAACGTGCAGGATGAAACCTGAACATTGTGACCGCAGAAGTCCAGAAGTCTAGCGCTCTAAGAAGTCAACATCTCACTCCATTGTGGGTTTACAAAAAAGAGGAGATATACAAGACAAAACCTCGCACGCTGGAGGACTTCGAGACACGAACTCAAGAGATTTTATATGATATCCCAGACGACGTTCTTTAGAAGGCTGTTCATTCCATCCCTGGAATGAACAGCCTTTAAAAAAACCGGTTGACCCCACCGGTTCCCACATTGAAATACGAAGTTTACTTTCATTTCCCCATGTAATAAAAAAGCATATCATTTGTTTCAATAAATTTGTAAAAGGAACATGGATTTTATTACCAATTTGTAATGCCTACTTACTTTTCTCCCATCCTGTATATTACATAAATATATATATATATATATATATATATATGTATGTATATATATATATACATATATACGTGTGTGTGTGTGTGTGTGTGTGCGTGTGTGTGTGTATTTTAGCTGTAACATAAACGTTTACAAGTCTTTAAGGCCGTACTTGTAATGATCTTGTTTACACACGCACACGCGCGCGTTACACACACACTCACACACACAGACGCACACGCGCTGAGAAAGAGGGAAATCAATGAACTTGTTTGAATGTGACTATGTGCATGGCGGTGTGTGTGTATGCGGGTATCGAGGAAAAACGGGAACGAGAGGAAAAAGAGAGAAGAAAAGAAAGAAATAACTGAATCAGCACAGGAGAGGAAAATAGAGTAAGCGAGAGAGGGAGGGGATATGGAGAGAGAAAGAGAGAGAGAGAGAGAGAGAGAGAGAGAAAGAAAGTGTGTGTGTGTGTGAGCGTGTGTGTGTGAGCGTGTGTATGAGCGTATGTGTTTGATGATACTGTTGAAAATCATTCGTGTCCACTTCATTAGCGACAAGGCAGTGACATGTGAGACACGCGATACACGCATTTAGATAGGAGTTAGCAACACACTTATAACACTACAACCTGGACAATAAGATGATCTCACACACTGTTAATGGCCATACTACGACTGTCAATACCAACACCATATCATCGTGGTAGTCGAGGCTGCCTTCGTCGTCGTCGTCGTCGTCATCATCATCATCATCATCATCATTTCCATCATAATGATAATAATTATAATCATCATTATCATCATCAGCATGATGATGATGATGATGACGATGATGATGACGACGACACTTCTGCTGCTGCTGAAGGTGTTGATGGTGATGGTTGTGATTGCAAGTACATGACGGTGGTAGCAACTGTGGAGGTGCTGAGGGTGGAGGATGTGCGGGCGGATGTGGCGAAGGCAAGGTTGGTGACCGTGGAGGTAGTGATTACCGCTTTCGTCAGCAGCAGCACCACCGCTATCAGGATATCATCCTCATCACCACCATCACTTCCTCACAGTCACCATTATTACCACCACTGTCATGTACTTGCAATCACCACCACTATAACGACTACCAATGCGACGATAACCACCACCACCACCACCACCACCACCACCACAACCACTACCTCCACTGACACCACCAAAAACAACACCGCCATATGCAGTCATTGTACTCACACTTATGCCTACCGTCACTACCATTGTCTCACTATTTCAATATTTAACCTTTCCATGGTCTCCCCCAGCTCGATTCCCTCCATCTCTTTAATCCACTGATCTTTCCGCTTCCGGTTTTTTTATAATTGCCGGTCGAACTTCAGTTGGAGAACCTATTTGGGTCTCGCTATAACTGTACTCTAATATATCTGCGTTATTTTACATATATGTCAATGTGTGTGATTGTGTATTTGCATTTACGCGTGTGATTGTGTACATAGTTACATAGGCGAAGGCGCGTAGGTTAGTGGTTAAGGTGTTTGACTCGCTATCGTAAGGTCCTGAGGTTGATTCCCGGCGGCGCGTTGCGTCTGTGAGCAACACACTTTATTTCACGTTGCTCCAGTTCACTCAGCCGGCAAAAATGAGTTGTACCTGCAATTCAAAGAAGCCTTGTCACATTGTATGTCACGCTAAATCTTTCTGAGAACTATGTATGTATGCATGTATGTATGTATGTATGTATGTATGTATGTATGTATGTATGTATGCATGTATGTATGTATGTATGTATGCATGCATGCATGCATGTATGTATGTAGCCTTGTCACATTGTATGTCACGCTAAATCTTTCTGAGAACTATGTATGTATGTATGTATGTATGTATGTATGTATGTATGTATCTATGTGTGTATCTATGTGTGTATCTATGTGTGTATGTAAACATGTATGTATGTCTGTGTATATGTAAGTATGTATATATCTATCTATCTATCTATCTATCTATCTATCTATCTATCTATCTATCTATCTATCTATCTATCTATCTATCTATCTATCTATCTATCTATCTATCTATCTATCTATCTATCTATCTATCTATCTATCTATCTATCTATCTATCTATCTATCTATCTATCTATCTATCTATCTATCTAATGTAGCTATATTTCTATCTGTTTGTCGGTCGGTCTATCTATTTATCTATCTATCTGCGTGTGGTGTGTGTGTATGTATGTAATATATAAGCACAGGCATGACAGTGTGATTTGGTGCCGCTGGTATGTTGATCTCACTTCTAATAATACCATGTGAGCTGACTTGAGCAATAGCAGCCCATACTCCAGTAGCCATCTTGGACCCCATTCGTCTAACGGAGGCTGATAAGCTAGGGTTCTGTAAGAAGCCAACAAAATTTGGCATGGAGTCACATCAAACTGTTTTAAATAATAATATATGCAACTTTTACTAGATGTATTGAGTGCCTCTTTCATTTGTCAACTCAACCTCGTACATACATCATACATACATATGTCTACTCATTATGCAGAGTTCGACCGCCTCCTGTACCTACACCTTAGCACCATAATGGCATCAAATGTGGCTTTTTAAACAAATGTTCTGAAAAGACATCCACACAGATTGCGCATCCGATTTGGACCACCAAGAGCTGCAGATAAGTTCTGATCTGTGTGGATCTTAAAATGTCTTTCGAGGCATCCGTTGGATTTGCAAACCTTCTGGCATACACTACATTTAAAGGTGTGCACAGACATATAGTCACAATAGTTGGTTGAGGTTCGTTTTCCATGCGCTCGTAGATGAGATTTGAGGCCAGATAAATGGTCTATCACAGATTGTGCACACAAAAAGTTCATTGTCATTCAGCTTCTTTATCGTTACATTGTTCCTTAGATCTCTTTTGAGTCTTACATGCGTTATCCTGGCCTCTTCAAATGCTTCCACTCCACTCCACATTTTTGTTCGCCATCCGACTCGATCCGAAGCAAGGGTTCCTATGTCTACTGGATCTATTCCAAGTGACTTCATAATGGTCCTTATGCCGTCCTTAAACCTTTTTTGTTAGGATTACGCCGATAGCGTTTCCCGTCTGTAAGCTCACCATAAAACAGCTGTTTCGGCATGCGTTCATCTCATTCGATTCCTTAAAATCATAGATTTAATTGTCGCGATGCTTGCAGATGAGAAGAGATCTGTGTGTGAAGTTTAAGAAATCCATTTAATTTTTAAAATGCGATGAAGGCATTTTTGGTGGAATTCTTCTAACAATTTGAAATACCTTTCATAACATGTACAAGTTTCACAGGAATACGATAGAGATGGAAAGACAAATGATTTGTAAAGAGTCAGCTTTGTACTCTTATTTATATGTCGCTGGCACCAAACGCGTGACTCCAAGCTACCAAATGCTTTTGCTGCCCTTTGAATTCGCACCTGTCTTTCTGTATCAAAATTTCCATAATTTTGAACAGAGCTTCCAAGGTAGATGAACGAATCGACAATCTCAAGTAACTTTCCCTTCACAAAAATTTTAGTGTGGTTACAAACAGCACCACACGCAGGTTGATGCATTACAACTGTTTTTTTTTTCAAGTTGATGGTCAAGCCAAAATCAACACAAGCCGATTCAAATGCAGATACAAAAAACTGCAGACCTGTTTCAGAATGACTAACAAGATCGCAATCGTCAGCGAACAAAAGTTCCCTGAGTGAAGTAAAAACCTTCGTTTTAGATTTCAGTCTGGTCAGATTAAAAACATTCCCTGTTGTTCGATATTTTATGTAAATAACCCCCTCAGAGATTTTAAAAGCATGTGACAACACAACAACAAAGTATATTGCAGAGAGGGTGGGTGTCTCAAGGTCTCGTTGCTTTACTCCATTTTCCACAGCAAAAGATTCAGAGAGCCTACCACTAAAATTAACTCTAGCTTTTATATCTTGATGCAAAGCCCTGACTATGTTTACAAATTTTTCTGGGCAACCTATTTTCCTTAGAATTAGCTACAGAGCATTCCGATTAATAGTATCGAATGCTTTTCTCAAATAAACAAAGTAACAAAGCAATGATATAGGGAAAGATTATGTTCAATATAATCAGCTGTGACCCTGGAGAACGAAAACCACACTGAAACTCAGACACTATATTGGAATTATAAAGGTATTTAAACGTCTTAACAAAATGCGGGCATGTACTTTTCCCACCACAGACAAAAGCGAAATCCCACGAAAATTACCACACAGATCCTATGGCCCCGATTTATACGAGGAGACTAAAATGGCATCAATCCAGTCTTGAGGTACTTTCTCAGTTCTCCAACAGTGACAAATAAATATATTTAAGTGTTCAAACATTTTGTCACCCCCATATTTGAAGACTTTTGCACAGATTCCATCAGACCCTGGAGACTTATTGTTATTCAGCGTATTCATAGCTAAATAAATGTTATTTAGAGTTGGTTCAAGTGCCATATCTTCTATAATTGGAAGGTGTCCGATTTTTTCTATAGTCCTCACGTCAGCGAATGATGGTCTATTCAAAAGTGCAGAAAAATTAGAAGCGGTGTCAGTCAGAAGCAAACGTTCATTTGTTGTTGTGACTGAAGAAGAGTTTGGGCCATATACCTCATTAACATAAGAATACAAACACTTGGCATCATTTCTATCAGCTGCTTCTTGTGCCCCTTTTGCTCAATCATTCCGCCATTCCTGTTTAATTTTCCTCAGAGCAGTCTGCACTTTCCTTTTCAGGTTTCTGAAAGTAGTGTATTGCCTAAGTTTTGTTTTTCTAAAAGTAGATCATAAATTTCTGCTGATCTATCTGAGAACCAACCACTGAACTTATGTGATTTAAACCCCACTAACGAACTTGCAACCTGAAATACCTTTGCTTTGAAATCTTCCCATAGATTGTTTGGGTCAAGATTGATACTTTCTGTAGCATCGTGGAATCTTTGCAAGTTGCTTGATAATTTAAAGTTTGCAATATTAAACTTTTTTGGGTACCTTAGGACCAGTCTGTCGATTTTTAGGCATTATCGAAAAATCTATTTTCCCACGCATTAGATGATGGTCAGTCCACCTTTCTGCCCCTCTCATAGCCCGAACACTAGAACGTCTTTCACATCACGTTCCCTGATCAGAATATAATCTATGAGATGCCAGTGCTTATATCTCGGGTGCATCCAGGTTGTTTGATATTTATTTTTCTGCTTAAACAGAGTGTTGGTGACAATCAGATTATTCTTAGTACAAAACATCAAAAGATCTACTCCATTTTTATTACATTTTCCAACACCATTTCGACCTAAAGCAGGCCATGAAACAGTCCTTTCCAACTCTTGCATTGAAATCTACCAGTATGACCAGCTTGTCAGAAATTGATACTTTTCTCAATAATTGTGCTAGATCATCATAAAACTGTCCTACAGTTTCATTAGAATGGGTCATTGTTGGTGCATGAATACTGACAACGATAAGAAACCTACCATTTGTCAGTTTAATACGGCATGACATGGTTCATTCAGATATACACTTGCTCTGCAATGGAGGATACTAATGTTTTCTTGAGAGCAAACCTAACGCCAGATTCTCTACGCCGACCCTTAGGTAGGCCTCTCCAAAAGGTAGTATGTCCATTAGTAGGTTCATTTACTTGACCTTCACTAGAGATACGAATTTCATAGAGCACAATTATATCAAGGCAATATTTCTTAAGTTCACATGCAATAAGTGTAGTATGCCTTTCTGGCCTCTTGTTGAAATTATCATCTAAAAGTGTGCGTACATTTCAACAGCCAAAATTCAAAGGATGTTTATTTTTACTTTTTCTTGAAGATTGTTTGACCACAGTGGCAGGATGACGGCCGGTTCCAGCCTGTGATACACTGGGACACATTCCGAGCCAGACTTGTTCCTCTGACGTTGCCAAGCCTTTTTTGCCATTTAATGAATCTGAGACATTATAGAGCAAGTTCCAAGTGCATTTTTAGGTTTCTGCCAGCCAGCCAATTCAATGATTTTACTAAGATTCAGAGTACAGGAAGTACCTGTGCAGATGAATAATTTTCAGTGGGTGTAGCTAGCACTGCACTACCCCCACCTATTGGCCCAAAAGACTTTCGTCGGTGTGACTTGAAAATTGACAAAACCAGGAACTTCCAAGGCCTCAGGTTTTATTTCGGAGATTTCCTTCTCCTAGGTAGATTACCAACCAAGGTTAAAAAGCTTCTATCTGCCCATGTGGTACGCTATCCCACTCCAGACACCAAACCGACACTCAGACACTCTATAAAATGATCAAATATCACTCCAGTGACCGACGCGGAGTAGCTCATTCATACATAAAAAAAGAAGAAAAATACGATATGGAATTTGCAAATGTAAATAAGAATTATATATAAATATATAAAAGTAAAAGATATGCAATATATATATATATATATATATATAAGTAAATATATATATACATATACATACAAAAAAGATATATACATATTTACAGATATTTTTGTTGGATGGCCGTTGGCTGTTCAGGAGTTCCTCCACCCTTTGACGGATCTTATTTTTATCCCGCAGGGTGTCCAACAACACCCCCTCACCAAGCAAGCATGGTGGGGTTGCCAGCTTAGTCGCCGATGACCCGACTATGTGACAGGTTGACCTGGATTACATGTTACCAGTAGTACTCAAGAGCGACCTGACATACATACATACATACATACATACATACATACATACATACATACATACATACATACATACATACATATGTATGTCTATCATGGACCAACAACTGGATTACTTACTTCCATTTTGAACGGTATGTGTTTGCAGTACAGGAACAAGAAATATCAACCAAATACCGGATGCACAAAAGGGATAGAGATGCAGGAAAAGTAGCAAAATGTGATAACTGATGCAGACTTTGTGGAGTTAAAACCGAAGATGTTACCCATCTCGTAAAAATGTCATAACAGTATTATCTACCGATGAGACATGATGTAGCTGAGACACTATATAATGAGATCCATTGGAAGGATAACCCCGATGCCAAAGAAATAAGAACCTACAATATGGTAGAGACCATAGCCACTCATAATAAAAAGGAGTACAGATGGAATGTTCCATTCAAAAACCTCAGTAAAATGTAAACATATTAGACTTAACATAGTGATTTAAGATAAAGATGAGAAATTGTGAACAGTTGTGGAAATCAACTGCCCAGCAGATGTTAACATAAAGCTAAAGATCAGCAAAAAAGAAAATACCTGAGCTGAACTAATGAGAAATCTACAGTTACTCTATCCAGATTATAAGTTTAACTTTGTATCTGTAATTATTGGGGCACTGGAATATGCAACACACTACCTAAGTACCAATCTTGAGGAATTAGGCTTCTCAAAACTAGAAAGGGGAAAGTTGATACGAAGACTACAGATCCAATTCATTACCGGAGCTGTAAAAATCTGTAAAACTTTCCAGAAGTTTATCATTTAAGTATATATTAGCATGTATAGACATTCAACTATATGCATGTAAAACAAAACATACAATCTGCACATATACATACATATATGCATACATACATGCATACGTACGTACATACATACATACATACATACATAAATAGATATATACATACATGCATACATACATACATACATACATACATACATACATACATACATACATACATACATACATACATACATACATAAATACATACATACATACATGCATGCATGCATTCATACATACATACATACGTACGTACGTACGTACGTACGTATGTATGTATGTATGTATGTATGTATATGGTAATGTCGCTATTCTTATCCAAAAGGGAGACGAATACCAATGTTTCCAGCTGCTACGCTGGAGCAATTGTAAATATCTCTCTTCACATGAAACCTACAAAGTATGTGTGTGTGTGTTAGTGTGTATATATATGTACACATGTATCTCTCTCTCTCTCTCTCTCTCTCTCTATATATATATATATATATATATATATATATACATATATATCACTGCCGGTGCTTCAGCTTGGCTACAGCCTCAAGGCTAAAACACATAAGAGAATATATAGGTGTGTGTGTCTATGTATATACGGGTAGAGAAAGAAATAGATACAGAAGAACGAGAGAGAGAAAGCAGCTGAGGAATGAGAACACTGTGAAAATCAAGCGCAGACAGTTACTGACTTGTAGTGTTTCCCTCATTGTGAAGTTTTTACAGTCTGTAATCATTGGGATTATTTGTGAAAGGATAAAAGAGAATACGTCGTACTCGATCAATTAATGGTGTGGCAAGGTCCATTGAACACCATCTCCTCCTCTCTCCCTCTCTCCGACTTCTCTCTCATTTACACTACTACTACTACTACTACTACTACTACTACTACTAATTTTACTGCTGCTACTACTTTTACTGCTTCTGCAGTGATCGCTACGAATGTTGCTTGTCCTTGTAATGGACACTTTTATGTTTTTGCCCAAAAGTCCATAACACATGTGCGCTTGTGTATGTCAGTATATGTTGGAGAGAATATGTAAGTTTATGCGTGTGCATATATACATACATATACATACATACATACATACATACATACATACATACATACATACATACATACATACATATGTATATATACATACATACATACATTCATACATACATACATACATACATACATACATACATACATACATACATACATACATACATACATATATATATAGATATATTTAATGTAGGCTAAAATTTTTTCGAAAGAAAAAAAATTTTATCAATGGCCAGCATATTAAAAAATACCTTTAAAGGTTAAAATTATAAACAACTTATAAATAAGAGCAAACGAAAAAATTTCTAATGCCAAATATGCCGAAATTGGACATATTGTCCATAACCATGTAATTTTTCATAATACGCACGTTACTCGAAAAAAGGTCGACAGAAATTTCTATAAAATTCCATTATTACCATATCGGACCGATTTGAGGGTTAGTTCATAAGAAATAAATGAGATACTTACTCATATCCATGGGTATGAGTAAGTATCTCATTTATTTCTTTGCCACATTTATCACTGACGAAGGGAGGGTTCTTATGAACTAACCCTCAAATCGGTCCGATATGGTAATAATGGAATTTTTTAGAAATTTCTGTCAACCTTTTTTCGAGTAGCGTGCGTATTATGAAAAAGTATATGGTTATGGACAATATGTCCAATTTCGGCATATTTGGCATTAGAAATTTTTTCGTTTGCCCTTATTTATAAGTTGTTTGATACCCCTTGTTGTTCCTACACCTATCTTCATCTTTTGTTTTCTGTAAAGTGGTAACGAGGATTTAAGCAATTCATGAGGACAACGATTTAAACAACTCACGATGGATTAATAAAATCGACGAAGATAAGCCAATTCACGTGGAGTTAATAGAAACTCGAAGAGGAGTTAATAAACTTACAAAGTTAGTGTACGAATTTTGCGAAAAATCGTAAAAGTATGGAAAATTTGTTGGCAGGTTTGCTCAAGTTGCAAAAACTGCAACTGCAGCAGATACAACAGAGCAACGACAACAAATGCTGCAATTAATGAAGTCGTCAGGAAATTCAGAAAAAATGTTCTCGCCAGACTATGTTGCGAACTCCAGTTCAGTGTTCAAATATGAACCAGACGAAGGAGCTACCTAGGTGGCATACTACAGAAGATATGAGCAAATATTCGATAAAGAATGTAAAGATTGGGACGATGAGATGAAAACGCGCTTAATCTTGAGAAAACTGGTGGCAACAGAACATGACAGATACAGTAATTATGTACTTCCAAGAAAACTTTCTGACAAATTTTAATGACACAATAGATATATTCTGTAAAGTTTTCAGTGGAAAAAGCTCTATTGCTTAACACGTTGGAAGTGTCTGAACATAGAGAAAAACAACGACGAGAACTACATCACATTTACTGGTAGAGTCAACAGGAATGCAAGAGGTGTAAGCTGAATGAATTAACGCCAAATATGTTCAAATGCTTGATTTTTACACAAGGACTTATTGCTGAAAAGGATGCAGAAGTTAGAACTAGAATTCTCGCAAAGCTGGAACAAAACCATGATGTAACCCTACAGCAACTGTCAGAAGAATGTGAAAGGATAGTCAAATTAAGACATGACACAGAGGAAATCGAGTGGAAAGATTGTTTTCAAGTAAAACACGTGCGAAATAGTCAGAATAGGGATAAATGTTTCCTAAAACACGCGACAAAAAATCAAGAAATAAACCCATATTTTGCATGTGGAGGTATACACCTGAAAAAAAAATGACCATTTAAGAAAGTGGATTGCTTTCATTGTGGTAATATCGGACATATAAAGATGTATTGTAGAACGAAAATGATAAAATGTCAGAATAAAGGAGAAAGAATAAATACTATATCATCGGAAGAAATTGGCAATATAACGACGAGGAAATTCGTGAAGGTGAAAATCAGAAATGCAAGTGTTAAAATGCAGTTGGACATTGGTAGTGATATCACCATTATAAAAAGAAGAAAAAATCTTGGAAATATGTCAGTAAGCCGAAATTAATTAAATCTAAAAAGGTAGCACATGGTCTTACGAGAAAAAAAATTATATTTTTTCGGTGAATTCGTATGTAGTGTAACATATCGACGTCAAACGTAATGTGTTAAAAAAGTTCATTTGATTTATTCGGCACAGAGTGGATGGAAGTATTCAAGGTAGGAAATACGCCCATAAGTGTTTTGTGTGGAAATATAGTCGGTTCAGTGGAAGGTTCGAATGCAGCAGAGTGACTGAAATAAAAAATTGCAGTAAAACAGAGTTTACGATAAAAAGTAAACATTGTTCAAAAGTAGATGTTTCGTGATCCAGACTACACATCGACTACATTGATAAAGGTATACGCAAC
This sequence comes from Octopus sinensis, assembly GCF_006345805.1. Classification (NCBI taxonomy): domain Eukaryota; kingdom Metazoa; phylum Mollusca; class Cephalopoda; order Octopoda; family Octopodidae; genus Octopus; species Octopus sinensis. Next base: position 58,177,913 of record NC_043007.1, on the reverse strand, counting down.
ACACATGCATAACATACTCGCATACATACCTTGTTCGCACATATATACCTTGTCCTATCCTTCAAGATTTACTCTGATAAAAGTCGCATTCTATCTTCATCTACTCTAGCAATTTTCGGCTCGTCTGCGGGTTCTGTCCTGTCGAGACATTACATTCTTTTACGTGGACCTGTATTACTATGAATATGTTTATCAGTATACAGTTTATACGAACTGTACATTGGTCACGCATATTGTATATAATCATTTGTGTAATGTATGCAAAACAACACTGCACATATATGTCCGAGCAGTATGCATATTTACAAGACATGCAGGCATAGTTTATTATATTACAGCACAAATACAGACGATAAGCTAACTAACGGAAAAGGTTTATGGAGTAAAGCACATGACAGTAGAGTATAGGATCTGATTATGATGTGGTATTTATTAAGAGCACGCTAAAAGAGATTTCTAATTGAAGATAACGCGTTGTTCCAGATGTTTAAGGGTTTCATTAAAGTCAGTGTTAGAGGACGCGGTATATTGAGATATGATGACGAGAAGGGCAAGACCAGAGTTATAGTATCAGGTTACGAGTTTAAGAACACCTAAGGTGTTATGAGCGCCCAGCGAGTGTTCACAAAACCTCTCGTTGAAAAGGTACCAGAATGGTGTATATGAGATTAGAGAAGGTACGGTGATTGACCACGTTTACCCTAATCTTTGGAACTAACCAAGTTGTGATGAGCGAACAATTAAGGAAAGGAGTTCGGAAACATCTGGGAGTGCCAGATTAGGTACCTTTCAGCGTTATAAAATCCAATAGGTAATAGAAGAATACAATCCGTTTGCAGTACATATAATAAAACTGTCGTTCAGAAAGGAGCAATGACTTGATATATACATATACACCCATCACCTATCTTTTTCATCGACTGAAATCTTTACGAAAGGTCGTAATTTGCAGTGCTGGCTTGGAAAGCTGTAGAGATAAACTTAAAAGCAAAATGTGTGTGTGTGTGTATTTGTGTATGTGTGTGTGTGTACGTGCGTGCGTCCGGTTTGTTGCTAATAACAGTTATATTAATCGGTCACATAGGTTTTTAACGGTCGAAGCTCTTATTGAAACCTTGGTGTCAATGTGTGTGTATATATATTTATGTGTGTGTGTACATATATATATACACATATGAATGCATACACAAGCATACACATACACACGCACACACACACACACACACACACACACACACACCACACACACACACACACACATATATATATATATGGCTCAATATATTTATACATGCGCTACTTATCCACATGTATTATATTTATGTGTATGCATATATATGCGTGTATGTTTCGATACCGTCATACACACGCTTAATACGTGAATCTCTATTCTCACAAGCATGAACATTCATTCACGTTTAGATAAATCGACACACCCTAACAAATAAATACAACACATACACCTTTCCACAAAGACACACACAAACATGCACAGAGCCACACACATAGGCCGCATATGCACATATAAACACACAAAAATCTATAACGAGATATAATAACACAATGACATCTCATTTTTCCTTTTTCATCCATCACTGCACTCAATTTTTACCACATAAGCTGTTATATTCATTGATTTCCTTTTATTCTTTCAGCCTTTCATTCTTCATTCATTTATTGCTCCTTTCCTTCATTCCTCCCCTTCATTTATTCTCGTCTTTCTTCATTTATTTTTTGTTTAATTCATTTATTCCTCTTCGATTCATTCGTTAATTTCTCACTCCCTTTATTTAACTCTTTGTTTCTTTCGTCACTCAGTTTTCTTTACTTCCTTCTTTCATTCATTCTTGTATTATTTTCTTAGTTCCTTCATCTCCTTCCTTCCTTCATATATTCCTTCCTTCCTTCATATATTTCTTCCTTTCTTCATATATTTCTCCCTTTATTCCGTCATTCACTTTTCCTTACATCCTTCTTTCATTCATTCTTGTCTTCCTTCATTAGTTCCTTTATCTCTTCCTTCCTTCCTGCTTTCTCTCCATCTCTCCTCTCCTTCTTACTTCTTCCAATTCTACATTACTTTCTTCATTAACTTATTCCTTCGTTTATACATTTATTCATTTTGTCTTTCCTGTATTATTTTCTTCATTCCTTCATTGTTCTTTTACCATTCCTTCTTTCCTCCTTTCTTCATTCATTTATTCTTTACTTCTCTCCTTAACGTTTCTGCCATTCATTTATTTATTCCTACATTCATTATTCATTTCTTCATTCATTTATTCCCTTTTTCTTTCATATATTATTTTGTTTAATACATTTGTTCTTTATTCGTTCAATCATTTCTTTCTTTCTTTAATTACCAATTTCTTTTTTATTCATTCATTCGTTTATTCTTTCCGTTCTTCATTTTCTTTCTTACTCTATTTGTTCCTCCTTACTTTTTTTGCTGTATTCCTTCATTCATCTATCCCTTCTTTCTTTCCTTCCTTATTTCGTTCATTCATTTCCCTTTTAGGTTCACCATTAATTTATTCCTTCTTTTATGCATTTATTTATTTTCTTCTTAATTTTTCCATTCCTTCATTTTCCTTTCACCATTATTTAATTCTTTCCTTCTTTACTTTCTCTTTATTCATTTATGTTTTCTGTCATTCATCTATTTATTCCTACCATCATTATTCTGTCTTTCAGTCCGTTATTTCTTCCTTTATGCATTCAATCACTCATTCCTTCCTTCCTTCCTTCCTCCAGTCATTTAACTGAGCCTTAATTTCCTTTTTCATTTATTGCTTCTGTCATTCACTCATTCATTTATTCCCTGTTTCATCAAAATCAGGTTTTTGTCGAACAATTTAAGATGGTTAGTTGGCAGAGACGGTAGAGCAATAGATAGAATATTTGCAGTATTTGTTCCGACTCTGCGCTTTAAGTTCAAATCTAGCCCGGATCAACGCACACACACACTCACGCACACGTATTGTGAGGATGCATACCTAGTTGTTCGAGTGTTGCACTCAAGATCTCTTTATAAATGTCCTAGAAGTTTGACACTGCCTTGGCTTTGTTGACACATTTTATTTAACACACACATACACACAAACACATCAGGTTCAGTAAAAAGTAAGCAACGTTTTGAACCATAAAGAATTTGTACCGGATTTTGTGTCAGAGTTTTGAATCCTTTCTAAACATTTTTTGCAATTGTCTGATAATGCAGACATAGACTTGCCCAAATGCATCAATAAATTAACATTGATGTTTTTCACCATTGTTACAATCATCCGAAATGGAACTGTCAAAGCGCGATATTCGAGCAATTTTGTTATTCAGCTTCAAAAGAAAAGCAGCTGAAACTGCTCGTGATATCAATGAAACCTTTTGTGAAGAAATGACCAGTGAGCGGTCAACTTGAAAATGGTTTAAACAATTTCGCAGTGGAGACCTGAGCCTTGAAGATCGTGAGCGTAGTGGGCACCCATCTGTCATCGATGACGGTCAATTAAAGACCGCCATTGAAAAAGATTCACGTAAAGCCACTAGAGAACTGGTAAAAGAACTTCAAGTTAGCTAGAAACTTTCCTGTAACCATTTATATACGATTGGAAAATCAAAAAAGCTCGACAAGTGGGCACCATACGATTTGAATGAAAATCAGAAAATGTGCAGATATGAAATTTGCTCGTCGCTTCTTCTCCATAACTAGACCGATGCATTTCTCGACCGTATTGTAACTTGTGATGAAAAGTGGATTCTGTACAATAAAAAAAGATGTACTTCGCAGTGGTTGGACCAAAATGAAGCATTGAAAACATTCTCAAAACCCGAGCTCTTCGAAAAGAAGGTTATGGTGACTGTTTGGTGGTGTACTGCTGGACACATCTACTATAACTTCTTAAAACCCGGAAAAACCATTACTGCATAAACATATTGCCATGAAATTGCCGAAATAAACGAAAAATTGCCACGCCTCCATCCCAGACTGGTCAACAAAAGAGGTCCAATCATTCTGCATGACAATTCTCAACCATACGTTTCACGAATGATGCTCCAGAAGTTAAGGGAACTTGGCTACAAAGTTCTTCCCCGCTCAGCTTATTCCCCAGACCTTTCTCCAGCCGACTACCACTTTTTTAAGCAGCGTGATGGTTTCCTGCGAGAGGAGTTCAAAAATCAAACGGATGCTGGAAGTGCGTTCAAAGAGTTTATCAGCACCAGAACTCCAGATTCTTATGTTACCGGAATAAACAAACTTGTAATTCGTTGGCAAAACTGTGTTGATTCTAATGGTACTTACTTTGATGAATAAAATTCCCGCATTATTGAAATATATTGTAATGAATTTCATGTTTCAAAACGTTGCTTACTTTTTACTCAGCTTGATATATAATATATACACGGTGCGTTTCCTTCAGTTTCAGAGGAGAAGGCACTTGCGCAAGGTAGCACGCATGGGACTGAACCCGGAACCATGTGGTAGGAAGTAAAATTTCCTACAAAACAACCACATGCACGCGCGCGCGCGCACACACACACACACACACACACACACACATACATACTCATACAATCGCACATACTCATACGACTCATTAAGCAAAGTCGTTATAGTTTGGTATAGAATGTCATCCGTTATCTGTTTCACCACTTTGCGCTCTGCGTTCAAATCCCGCCGAGATGAACATTGCACTTCATCGTTACATTGTCGATAAATCGAGGGTGGTGGATTTGCTGTCGTGTAACAATGTTGAATCGGGTGTGTTGCGTTATTTGTTGTATTTGTTCTGGTTCTTATGAATTCAAATCCCTCCACCCCTACTTGTGTTTTAGACTTCGTCTGCCGCTCTGCTTGGCACCTTGTTTAACTCTCTTAGAAGCATTCGGACCAAGTTGCCGGCTTTAGAGCACCTTCCTAGTTTCTTCTATCTCCCATCATTCTGGCCCTTTAAAGATAATGTAATCACGTATACTCTTAACCTGACAAGATGATCACGGCAGTTGGAGGTCTTTATTAACACATCTGCTCGATCAGTATTGAAACGGAGTAGAATATCATCTTCAACAACAACAGCAGCAACAACCATAGCGAAATACCTCACCCTACAGGTTATCCATATTTATCTACCAGTTTCCAGGAATGTGTTTAATACATAAAATTGGTATATCCAATAACATTATACCGCTGTATATGGTGGCTATTTAAGCAATGTGCTCGCGGATGATTAAGGGGTTAGATGGATGCTGATGAAGGAGCAAAAACTCCCGAAATATGGCATATATGCTCATTACCCTTTTTTCATCATTGGTCTCATTTGTTTACATCTAACGTCTCAGATACGAAAAGTCGTAAGAAAAATCAGAGCCGGCTATAATTTCAATAGAGTATCTGTAGAGACAACCTTTGTAAATAACAGCAGCGTAAACTTGTTTGAATGTTTCAAGCTTAAGATGCTACTGGGTCATGACACAAACAAATTTTGACAACAACAGTTGAACTATTTGCTGTGCTAAACAGACTTAGGTGATAGTATTATACTGGACGACGGATGAAATATAACACTGTTTACAGAGGCAGTGGAAGTTGAGTTGTTTAAATACTGATAAATGGTAAGAGAGCTGAACAGCAGGTTAAGAAACTCCTCTCAGGCAAGTGTTTCAGCCCTTAACTTTTTACACTCTAACAGGGCCGGGCTGCTTTCAGGTCATGTTGCCTGAGTGCTCTTCTGCTGACACTTTTTAGCCATTTGGATATTGGAGACTTGTGCATTTAAACCACTTGGAGATTTCATCTAGTTGTAAATCTCCCCTGTTGACTCAGCTTTCGAACTTATACTTAAAGAAGAAATACATCATTTGTCATGGTAATGGTGAAATATTAGACAGACAGATCGTAATTTATGTATTGGCGTTTCCTTGCATTTGTCATTGGAAAAAACGTTTGGTTCTAAGTGGTATGCTTCTGTTATATATAGGGTCGACGTCTTTAACTGTAGTTAACTTGGCGATTACCATTTACAAGACATAAATAAACCAAACACCATTCTAAAACACATTTTAACGACGAAGGCCTTCGATTTCTACCCGGGTAACTGGTTTAAATCGAGTATCGTACACGCTCATCAATCTTGGGAAACCAAGATAGCTCCTGTTTATTTATAGCATTCGTTCTTTGTAATTATTGTCTCTAAATTCGAGAGATTTTCTTTCACTTTCGTGAGATGCATGTCAATATTTGCCTTTTTAGTAACAGAATAAATTGGATATATGAATATGAATATGAATATCAATATTAAGAATATGAATAAGGCGGTGAGCTGACAGAATTGTAAGTACAGTGGGCGAAATGCTTAGCGTCTTTCTTTACGTTCTGAGTTCAAATTCCGCCGAGGTCGACTTTGCCTTTCGTCCTTTCGGAGTCGATAAATTAAGTTCCAGTTGCGTACTGGGGTCGATCTAATCGACTAGCTCCCTCCTCCAAAATTTCGGGCCTTGTGTCAAGAGTAGAATATTACTATGAGTATAAATAATATATTTTTAAGGTGAAAACTCCGTTAAATAACTGCAAATATTCGGCAGAAGCCTTTTACAAATGGTTTCCATTGTCGCATTGAGATCACTCTATTTACGTCCTTAGGACCATTAGGGAAGATTTGAACATCAAAACTTCTTAAATACCCTGCCTTAATTTTTAGATGTTATGTTTTACTCTTTATGTAAGAGAATCATTAGGTAGAATTTATTAAATAAAGATTGAATCCTGAAGCACTAAATAGTGATTTCTGTAATTATCTCTCTGTTAGGCACACGGTCTCTTTTATGGAGCAGCATTCATAGTTGATTATTATGGAACACATAGTTCTGCTGTTGGCTAATGCCTACGTAGCTTCCTCTGTGTGTGTGTTTATGCCTGTGAGTTTTATGTGTATAACTGTGTGCGTCCTGATGACTCTGTATGTGTGACTTTCAATGTATATGTGTCTGCATGATTGAGTGTGTGTGTGTGTGTGTTGAACATAACATGATATAACAACCACAAACATATTCTGCTTAATGGTTTAATTCCAAAGGGATCATTTACAACAGTGATTAGAAGGAAAAGGAAAGAATATTTCACAGGGACAGTGTTAAAGTTAGGATTAGGGTAAGGGCTTGGTGCAGAGAGAGAGAGGGGGGAGAGAAAGAAAGATAGATAGATAGACAAAGAAAGAGAGAGAGAGTAAGATATATAGAAAGGTAGATAGAGATAGAGAGACAGGGAGAAATCCAGAGGAAAAAAAGTACGAGAAGATTGTAATGATTACGTCGGTGAGTGAGGAAGGAGCACAGTTAAACAAAACAAAAAGAAAAAGCGAAAATGAGGAAGAAAAAGGAACAAAAAGCGAAGATAAAACTAGATCGAGAGAGGGAGAGAATGGGTGAGAGATGGATAGATAGACAGATAGGTAGAGAGAGAGAGAGAGAGAAAGAGAGAGAACGAAAGAGTGAATGAGAAGGGAGAGAGAGTACACGTCGGAGGCAAGAGTGTGATGTGAGGCAGGCAGATGCCTGAAGGGTAAACTTTCTTGAGTGTTAACGTTTCATATGTATTTCCTTAAGTTTCTCACCAAGTGAACGAATTCAAGTCGTTATCCAATTACCAATATATACATGTGTGTGTGTGTGTGTGTGTGTGTGCGTATGTGTGAGTTATAGATGTATGCATATATATGAATAAGTGTGTATGTGCATGCATGTATGCGTTTGTATGTACGTATATACAGCATACACACACACAAACATATATGTGTATATATATATATAATATATATATATATATATATATATATATATATATCTTAACACACACTTGTATAAGCACAGATTTTATGATAATAGGATAACAACTTGAATATGTACATGTATGAGTGCGTGCGTGGTGTGTGTGTGTATATACATACATACACACATACGCGCGCACACACACACATATACATATATATAATATATATATATATATATATATATATATATATATAATATATATATATATATATATATATATACATATATATATATATAATCTCTCTCTCTCTCCTCTCTGTATATATATATATGTATATATATATATATATATATAATATATATATATATAGAGAGAGAGAGAGAGAGAGAGAGAGAGAAGAGAGAGAGAGAGAGAGAGAGAGAGGAGAAGAGAGAGAGAGAGAAGAGAGAGAGAGAGGGATGAGCGAAAATAAGGCAGAGAGAAGGAAAAAGAGGGAGGGCGAGCGATATATATATATATATATATATATATATATCAATATGAATGTATACATACATATTCATATATATATATATTATATATATATATATATATATATATATATATATATATATATATATATATTCATATGTATGTATGTATGCATGTGTATGTAAGTATGTATGTAAATTTGTATGCGTGTATGTATGCGCGTGTAACAAGCGACAAAGATACTCTGGTAAATACATGGCGGCGATTGGCGAGTTGTGAAGAGGCGAAGGCAAAGAGAGAGAAGACAAAACAAAGAGGATGAGGAGGAGAAGACAGTGTGACATACTACAAGGCTGATCTCTGAGAGGAGTGGAAAATTAATAACCAATCCACATAAAGCGTCAACAGCAACAACAACACCAGTAGCAGCAGCAAGAAAAATAATAACAATGAGGAGATTAAAAGACAAAAGGGAACCATGATAAATAGCAATTAATAAAGGAAAGAAATGAGAAAAGAACAGTGGAGGTGGTTTTTTGAGCCAAACAACGACAGCAATGTCAATGGAAGATGGCGACAACAATAAAAAGAATAAAGCCGATGACGATGATGACGACCACGATGACGATGACTATGAGAATTAGAATATATTCTTCATTACTCTACACGATTAAAGAGCGTGGTGTAAAGCTGCAAGCATAAATAGCTGTATAACTATACTCTTTCTCTTTTACTTGTTTCAGTCATTTGACTGCGGCCATGCTGGAGCACCGCCTTTAGTCGAGCAAATCGACCCCGGGACTTATTCTTTGTAAGCCCAGTACTTATTCTATCGGTCTCTTTTGCCGAACCGCTAAGTGACGGGGACGTAAACACACCAGCATCGGTTGTCAAACAATGCTAGGGGCACAAACACAGACACACAAACATATACACACACACTTATATATATATATACATATATACGACAGGCTTCTTTCAGTTTCCGTCTACCAAATCCACTCACAAGGCATTGGTCGGCTCGGGGCTATAGCAGAAGACACTTGCCCAAGATGCCACGCAGTGGGACTGAACCCGGAACCATGTGGTTGGTTAGCAAAATGCTACGTACACATATATACAGCGTATATATACAGATATACAGCATATATACAAACATAATTAGAGGATAAAATTACTCAAACTAATGAATTTCATCCGTGGCCAGCATATAAAAAATTTTTTTTAGGTAAAATGCATATAGAGAGAGATATAATTGTATAAAGGGCACAGAAACTATCATGTCTATATGCTAAAAGTAGATGCCACGCACGTCCAACCACTTCAGATATTCACTCCACATGTATACACAGGTTGAAAGTGGGAAAGCAGACTGACTAAAAATTCATAAAATAATTAAGATAATTTTGGATTGATCAATTTTTGGATTAGTTTGATAACTTTTCCTTTATCAGCGAAATAAATGCAAATATTTGTACATACCCACAGGAAAGTACGTGCAAAATGCAAGTACATATTCATAAATATATACACATCGAATTTCGCAGTCCACCTCAACACGTGTATATTTGCTCAGAATAGTATAGGGGTAAATAAACTGACCCGAAGTGAATGGGTTATATTTAAACATAATTAAAAGATAAAATCATTAAAACTAATGAATTTTATCAGTGCCCAGCATATAAAAAATCATTTTCGGTAAAATACATATATAGAAATATAGAATTGTATAGGGTACAATTATACTTAAGAGCACAGACGCTACCATGCTTATTTGCTGAAAGTAGACGCCGAATACGTCAATCCAAATTGTTTTAATTATTTTATGAATTTTTAGTCAGTTTGCTTTCCCGTTTTCAACCTGTGTATATATGAGGAGTGAATATCTGCAGTGGTTAGACGTATTTGGTGTCTACTTTCAGTATATAGGCATGGTATCTTCTGTGCCCTGAAGCATAATTGTACCCTATACAATCTCTCTCTCTACATCCATCCATCCATCCATACACACACACAGACACTCACACACACATACATACATACATATATATATATATATATGTATATATATATATATATATATATGTATATATATATATATATATATATATATATATATATATATATATATATATATATATATATATATATATATATATATATATATATATATATATATATATATATATATATATATATATGTATATTTATAATAGGATTAGCTCGTATACGAGTAGGTATATATTTGTAAAAAATGAAGTTCGAAAATGCTGCTGTATTATACAATTTTTAATTTTTATATATACATTATAACATGTTTCAGTTCCTGAAATGAAGCTTATCAAAAAAAGTTATATATAAAAAAGAGACAGCTCATGCCGTCAAACACCAGAAATTCATTTATAATACACAACGGAGTCAGACATCTTAGAGTTCATGTATAGTTGATATATAGTTTGAAGTATATGTTCAAAGTGTTCGATGCAGTGGCCCACGGTGGCGATACGTATTCAATACAAAAAACAGATCAAAGTGGTGGAAAGCGGTCAATACAGAAGATTGATGTTTCCGAAAGAGCGAGGAATTCATTTTTACCTTAAGCAATTGTGATGACCCATGGTGGAAATATATATACATACATATATATTATTTTGCTTTGCGGGAGCAACTGTTTCTCGAAGACACATCTTGTAATTGTTCAAAATGTGGATTAGATAAAACAGCCGACAACTGATGAAGGGTTATTCTTTATGTTACTTGTCGTTTTCCCTTTGCTTCTTTCGTTGTTCGCAAAAAGTTCGTATTTCGTATTTCATGTTGTTTACATTTTATGATGTCCTGTACCCATATATGCATATGTATATATATATATAAGTATATATGTATGTATATATGCATATATATATATAATATTATATATATATATATATATATATATATATATATATATATATATATATATATATATATATATATATATATATATATATATATATATTTACTTTATTATATGATTGAACGCCACGCGTCCATTTCCAAGTAAGTTTATCTTAATGATTTTGATTCGACTCTCTATACTGTTCTCTCTCTTCCTTCGTTTCTTCTCTCTTCTTTTCTCTAATTCTCTTTATAATTTTTTCTGAAACTTCAGATTTTTAAATATGCTAGACCACTGGTTTTAAATTGATATTAATCAAATTAATATTTCACCCTTATTATTTTAAATTTATATATACATACATACATACATACATACATGCATATATATATATATATATATATATATATATATATATATATATATATATATATTATATATATATATATATAATATATATATATATATATATATATGTATATATATATTATTGTATTTAGGAATGGTCATTTTGCCAGTTTAGCCAATAAAAACACACGCACTATATATTTGGTGTTACTTTGCTACAGCGTTATTTATGTTTTACATTAATCTTAATCTTATTTCGGCCAGAGTTCTTTCGTCACACTCCTGTGACCACATCAGTGGTCCTTTGCTTTCTTCTTTCTTATTCGTATGTCTCTCCTTACTAATGGTAAGCCATTTTGTATTTTGTATTCCTATTGTATGTGTCTTCATTTGTGCAAAATAATAATAATAATAATGATAATAATAATGAGTAGGTGTAAACACACGAACAAAATAAAAAAACAAAAACAAAAACAAATTACACAAACGTATATAAACAGGGGATACAAATATTACAGGCACTCCCCCCACACACTAACTAAACATAGACACACATAGAGGTATACGCATGCGCAAATGAAGACACATACAATAGGAATACAAAATACAAAATGGCTGATCTTTAGTAGGGAGAGACACACGAATAAGAAAGAAGAAAGCAAAGTACCACTGATGAGGTCACAGGAGTGTGACGAAAGAACTCTGGCCGATATAAGATTAAGATTAATGTAAATAACGCTGAAGCAAAGTAGCACCAAATATATAGTGCGTGTGTTTTTATTGGCTAAACTGGCAAAATGACCATTCGTAAATACAACAATATCTGTTTCAACACACGATTTCACATAAAAAATCTTGCAAAACAAATATATAAACGTATATCTATCTATCTATCTATCTATCTATCTATCTATCTATCTATCTATCTATCTATCTATCTATCTATCTATCTATCTATCTATCTATCTATATATATATATATATATATATATATATATACACAATAAAAGCAGCTTTAGTGTAACAAATATTATTAACTAAATATGCTTAATGTGTATGCTTTGTGTATATTCCGGTGGCTGCAATAGCATGAGGAGTATATATACTCTCAAACTGCTGGATGTAAAACACCTCAGTCATGGACAGGTAAGATAACCAGAAAATACACAAAGCATATACATTAAGTATATGCAGTAATAATATTTATTATACTAGAGCTGCTTTTATTTGATATATAAATGTTCTCTTAGATATGCAGTTTCTGGGCATTCCAGCTCATGATTTTACAAGCCATGAACATGATTTTACAAGCCATGAGCATGATTTTACAAGCCGTGGATTAGCTGGGTCACATGCCTTCAATCCAGGCGGGTAGGTGCTGTTGACAAGCCACAAAAATGGTGAAACACCCGGTGTCCATTACCCTCAACTAGGATTGAAGATGGGTTATCTTGCCTTCCCATGTCCGAGGTGTTTTATACTCGTCGGTTTGAAAGTATATATACTACACCACGCTATTTCAACCACAGGAAAATTCACAAAGCGTATACATTAAGTATACGAAAGTTAATAATAATAATAATAATAATAATAATA
>NC_043007.1:58157361-58162361 GCF_006345805.1 Octopus sinensis | reverse complement strand
TAGCTGATAAAAGGGAGTGGCAGCAGAGGAAGGAGAAGTAGAACTGTAGAGAGTGGCAGGAGGAGGGTTTACGGAAAGAACACAAGACACCTATTGATGTCTTTTGATTCAGCTAAGCCTTTCCTCCACACACACATGCACATAGACGCACACATAGACGCACACGCATACACACAAAAACATTTTATTTCCTTCTTCCATCAAACGCTGTATTTTTTCTCTCGCTTTCCGGTCGTCAACACACCACACCGCCCTCTTCCTCTTAGAATTCAGTCGTTATTTAATCTTCTAGCCAATTACCATTGTTACGGCTTTGTAATATATTCTTCGCACAAGAAATCGCCCATTCTTTCTTGTAATCATTTAATTGTTTGGTTGTGATGTTTCACACCTTTCTTAACTCCCTTGCTCAGTGACTTCTTCATATACAAGGGTAGTTTGTGTTTGTTTGACACCGTGCGTATAAGTGTGTATGACTGTGCGAATGTGTGTGTGTGTGAATATATATCTATGTGAATGTCTCTATCTATCTATCTATCTATCTATCTATCTATCTATCTATCTATCTATCTATCTATCTATCTATCTATCTATCTATCTATACATACATACATACATACATTCATGCGTACATATGTACATACAAGCATACATACATGCATACATATATACATACATACGTACGTACATTTATACATGCATACGTATATATATATATATACGTTTTTTTCTTTTACTCGTTTTTTTTCTTCTTTTACTCGCGGCCATGATGGGGCACCACGCTGCAGGGCTTTTAGTCGAACAAATCGTATTTCGGACTTTTTTTTTTTTGGAAGCCTAGTACTAATTCTATCAGTCTTTTTCGCAGATTCTCAGGCTTATGGGAACGTAAAGACACCAATATCGGTTATGAAGCGCTGGAAGGAGACAGACACAAACATAGACACACACACACATAGACACAAAGGCACACACTCTCTCACACACACGCTCACTCATATATATATATATATATATATACACACACACATATATATATATACACATATATATTTATACACACACACACATATATATATTTATAAATACACAAATACACATACATATATATAAACGCAGTCACACACATACATATTATTCACCTTTGGAAGAGGACAGTGATCTCGAAATTTCAGCCTGATAGGTTTTAGCGGACTGTCAGCGCTCTTCTTGCAAATGCATAACACATATATACTCAATAAAAGTATAAAATAATCCTTTAGTTTAATGGAAATTGCTTTTATGATAGCTCGGGAGAAACACAGAAAACCTTTATGTATACATATCTATATGTATGTGTATATAAGCATTTATCTATGCGTGTGTGTGTGTGTGTGTGTGTGTATCTGTAAATATAATATGTGACAATTATTCGGTAACCATGATAAAACTCAGAGTTTCGGATGTCGGGGCGGAAACCCACGCCGCTGTCTCTTTAGTTATCCGGCCATCGGAAAAAATGCTATCTAGATAGCAGCATTTTTTCGATGGCCGGATAACTGAAGAGATAGCGGCGTGGGTCTTCGCCCCGACATCCGAAACTCGGAGTTTTATCATGGCTACCGAATAAATGTCATATATTTACTGATAAATTCGTCTATTTACATAATATCGAGATCTCTTTCTTTTGTTGTCTTACCATTTTTATCAATATATATATAACAATTTGGTGATGCAAACAGGAAATTAGAACTCAAAACATAAGTGTATATACATATATATATTTTATTAATAACTGGCAGAAGTCACATAGTGACTCAAGAGCCGAGAGGGATATATGCATATGTATGCCTGTGTAAACATATGCACGCATGTACGTGATAAAACGGACTAAGACTGTTCTATACGCGTGTACATTAATAATTTATATATTGTAGATTGAAGAGAAAGTGAGAAGGTAGATAAGATAAACCTGTATTGCTTGCATACACATATTTATAGATGCATACAACATACACATTTATTCATATATACATCGTTCTTGTCCATGTTGTATTTTTCTACATACCTTAATATATATATATATATATATATACATGTATATGTACACATACACACACATACACATACACGCTATCGACAATAATCTACACTTCCAACAGAACCAATCAGAATGCTGGCTGTGAGCGACCTAATTGTTTATTTGATTGCGTAAGCAATGTAGCTTACGAAATGGGTGAGAAAATAGACCCCTTTAGGGCGATAGTTGAGAATTCCTGTTTATCATTTTAATTAATCGCTTGCCTACTTATTACATAGCAACAACAACAACAACAACAACATCAACATTAACAACAAAGCAAGGCTAAGAACAATGGCAGCTACACCAAGAAGGTAATAGAAATACAATGATTACAATATATATAACAACGATGAAATTTTTACAATGACGACGTCGACAATGACAACAATAACAACAACAATAGCAATAACTATAGCAACAACAATTACAGATATCGTAACATTCCAAACCAGTTCAATCGCTACACTAGACAATCTGTCAGTCAGCAGTCAGTACTTGATTGGTACTTTATTTTATTGATTCTGGTAATATGTAAGGCAAAAGAAACATTAGTGGGATTTGAACTTAGTATGAAGGTCGGCTGAATATTTTATAGGCTGACCAACATACTCATGTAACCAAATGAGGCTTACTTTTCAACATAGTCCTCACTCCCACTGCTGTGTTGCAGTGTATGGATCTCATTGATGAACAAGCTCTCATTCTGTTCGACAAAAAAGTCAACAGCAGATATGACCTCATAATCACTGCAATACTGGCTCCCAGGCGAGTGTTTTTGTTTTTTCATGTTGGGGAACAAATGATAATCAGGAGAAGAGGGAGGCTGATCAACCAGATCAAAGTTGTAGACACTTACAACAGCCATTGAAATCAAGGACTTGTGTGCTGGAGCATTGTCCTCAAGAAACAACCCCTTTCGTCAGTTTTCTTGGGCGTTTGGTCTTGATAGCTTTTCGTAACTGCCTCGGCAAGTTGACAAAGTACTCTCCATTAATGGTGTGACTCTTTTGAAGATAGTCAATAAATACAATGCTTTTGTATCACAAAAATTGAGGCCATCCCCTTCCCTGCAGATGAAATGATAAGCCCAACACTCATCCTGGCTTAGGAAACGTTCACGAAAACCTGCTGGATCTGCCTCAAACAATGTCAGATTTTCTCTTGATGTGATCAGCTTGGTGCGTTTTTAATCAGGTGTTAGGAGACATGACACCTACTGAGCACAAACGTTTGTCATGCTAAGTTTATTGTGCAAGATATTCTCAACTCTCTCACGAGATATATTAATAGTATTGGCTATTTGATTCATAGTCAAATACGTCATCCATTTCAGTGTGGTGAACACGATCAGTATTTTCCTCGGTGATGGCAATTTTAGAATGCCCAGACCTTGGGTCATCTTCAAGACTCTCCCTTCTCCTCTTAAATTCAGCTGCTTACTTCTGTACTGTTGATAAAGCTGGAGCGTTATTGCTTAATGTAGCAACCTGGAGATACTTGATGAAACCACGATGTCAAATTTTGTCCATTTTCAAGAGAATTCGCTACTAGTTACTTTTGAAGTTTTCTTTGAACAATCATGTACCAGTTTACCTGGAAAGATATAATGCAGTTATTAATAAGAGTTGAAATTAATGCGTGCAAGATTTCACAGCTTTAGCAGCCTATTACCTTTCCAGTCCACCCTCGTATTTAAGACACCTAAACATAACCGTCAGCTCTGGAAACGTGGGTGTCTTGGGTGTGGCATTCCTGCAAGTGTTTTGTACTTGGGGAGGAAGTATCGGCATAGAGGTATTCTTTAACGCGGATGTGCACCTGTTCTAACTGACCAGTACAAAATAATGCCAAATGCACGTGGCTCATCTACCCGATCAACAATGAGACCACGTCTGCAGACTTACGTGATGTATAAAATCATATTTAGTAAATGCCATGGACTCTGAATCGAAAGTACAATAAAACAAGTGTATATCCGGGTTAAAGCTCCTTGGTTCGATCCCAGTGGAAGTGGCAAGTTGAGTTAAAGCGAATTAAATATATAATTACAAGGAATGTAAAGTAAGCCAGGCAGATTAAACATGGCAATATTTTTAGGAAAAAAATTCAGGCGCTATAAGAAATGTAGACACTATGCCTAGAACATATTTCTCGATTAAATGCATATGTATGGACATATATGTATATATATCTATAAATATATCTATATATATATATACATGCATATATATATGTATGTATATATATATATATATATATATAGTGTACATACAAGTACAAGCATATATGCTTCTATATGTGCGTATATGTATACATAAGTATATATGTGTATGTGAGTATATGTATATGTATATATATATATATATATATATATATACATACATATGTATATATATATATATACATACATACACACACACACATATATATATATATATATAATATATATCTACATATATATATGTGTGTGTATGTATGTATGTATGTATGTATGTATGTATGTAATCTATCTATCTATCTATCTCAAAATGTATTTGAATAATACCCGCATATAATATTGCCTCTTCAGCAACGGGTTATAGATAGTTATAAATGTGTATGTAAATTCGTAGGTTCGTATTTACATGTGTGTATAAACACATATATACATACTTATTTTTGCACAAATAAACTTCATTAAGTATATAAAAATATAATCATGTATACATGTTGTATATATGTAAGTATGTATATATGTTTGTATGTAAGAATATATGTATATATATATATATATATATATATATATATATATATACATACAACATTTGTAGATACATGCATATGTATGTATATATGTATGTATGTATGTGTATGTATGTATGTATGTATGTATGTATGTATGTATGTATGTATGTATGTATGTATGTATTGTGTGTGTGTGTGTGTGTGCGTGTGTGTG
>NC_043007.1:58102361-58152361 GCF_006345805.1 Octopus sinensis | reverse complement strand
TTGTGGCAACACGATGAGTCAGTGAGTGTGTTGCACTGGAAACTGCGAAAAGTGGGTTGAAGAGAGAGGCAAGACGTTGTATGAGTACAAGCCGCAGAGAGTGGCGGAGTCGGAGACCTGCAAAATCCCGTGGGATATCCCAATCCAAACAGATCAGATGCTGGAGCACAACAAACCGGACATAGTGGTGGTGGACAATGTGCATCACATATGCTATATAGTTGATGTTGCTTGCCTATTTGCCCCACGAATAGAAAAGAAGGAAGGTGAAAAAATAGATACATAGAATCCTCTTAAGTACGAAATACCCTGGATATGAAAAATGAAGAAGGTGATTAAATGCCATTTATTATTGGGTCCTTGGGGACAGTATTAGAGGAATATAAAAGAAATCCGAATAGAGTGCCCAGTAGAACTGTTACAAAAGGTTTGCTTTCTTGTCACAGCCAGAATAATCAGGAAAGTAATCGAAAGTTGAAAAGAACAGATAGCATGGTAACGTAGGCTGCAGGCTGCGAGCCCGCTACACATGCAAGACTCCAGGAGTTCAACAAAACCTCAGTTATAATAATAATAATATAATAATAATAATAATGATAATAATAAAATAATAATAATAATAATAATAATAATAATATAATAATAATATAATAATAATAATAATAATAATAATAATAATAATAATAAAGTAGTGGGGGAGCATCATAGCCATGTGTTGAGAGGGATTCTTTGGGGTTTGAATAGTTCACCTCTGGAAACATGGGTGGTTCTTTCAACATCCTTAAACAACCCTTATTCAGGGACCGTTTGAGCGGGATGGGCTACTCAACCTGAAGAAAATTCTAACTGGGCCCCACCTGCAAGGTCATGTGCTGTTTATCTTGATATGAGATCACCATGTCGCGCACATATGGTTGTGATGCATGTGCCTGGTGTACCTTTATCAGACGGGTAGTCATGATGGGTATATTGGGCTTCGTATATTTTACCCCAGTGTCACTTTGATGGCATGAACTGCTCTCTCACTCAATAATAATAATAATAAATAGAGGTAATAGAGGAAATAGAGGTAACCAGAATGTGGAATCTGAAAACAGAAACAATTCCTATCATAGTAGGTGCATTAGGCATGATAAAAAAAATTCAGACAAATACATAACAAAAACGCCAGGACTTACAAACACATATAACATACAGAAAATTGCACTACTAGGCACTGCACACATCCTACAATAACCATCAGAGCATCACAACAAATCACAACACATACCCAAGGCACACAGAGCTGCGCTCGGTAGTGAAGTGAAAGCATGCTATAAAAATAAAACTAGTGAATAATAATAATAATAATAATAATGATGATGACGACGGCGACGACGACGATGACGATGACGACGACGACGACGATGACGATGACGATGACGATGATGATGATAATGATGATGAAGATGATGATGATAATAATAATAATATTAACAAATGCCTTGATGTAGTACCAGGCAGTGGCTCTCGTGGCTTCTGATCATAAATGATTGGAAGTGTTATCATGTACATTGTTTTATCTTGGTATGAAAGACGGGCTACAGCAAATATTCTGCTCAATACCACAGATTTGCTTGTCAGTTGTTTGACCTTAACCACTTGAGGCACGTCCCTTAGTGGCTGACGATATGTGCATTTATGATCACGAGCAGAAGTAGTGGGGGGGGGGGGAGAATCATAGCCATGTGTTGAGAGGAATTCGTTGTGGTTTGGATAATTCATCTTCGGAAAAATGGGTGTTTTGTTCAACATCTTTAAACAACCCTTATTCAGGGACCTTTTGAGCGAGATGGGCTACTCGACTTGAAGAAAATTCTAACTGGGCCCCACCTGCAAGGTCATGCACTGTTTATCTTGATATGAGATCACCATGTCGCGCACATATAGTTGTGATGCATGTACCTGGTGCACTCTCATCAGACTGGTAGCCATGGCATCAATACTGGGCTTCGTATATTTTATCCCAGTATCACTTTGATGACATGCATTGCTCTCTCACTCAATAGTAATAATAATAATAATAATAACAATAATAATAATAATAATAATAATACCGGGGACAGAGAAGACACCGGGGACGGAGAAGACACCGGGGACGGAGAAGACACCGGGGACGGAGAAGACACCGGGGACGGAGAAGACACCGGGGACGGAGAAGACACCGGGGACGTTAAGATGTAAGAGGGAAATACAGAGCTCCGAATCTATCCACAAACATCGAAAACAAGGACACCCTATGGAGCCAAAGATTTACTAACAAAGAATTGGACTATATCCGAGTAAGTAATACTAACGAAATTTATTACTATTTTCGAAACGAAATGATGTATTTGACTCGATATTATCTCCACTCTTAACACAAACACATGTAAACATGCGTGGAAACACACGATCATCCCCGACCTCAAACACCATGTACAAAGGAACTACGAAGAAATTAAATGCCACCGATACTATTCAACCCAAGAATAACAATCGAGCGGTACGTACATTAAACCTACAACAAAAAAAATGTACGAAAACTACACGTGCGAAATAATGTGACAACAGAAAATAAACGGACCGGTACCCTACGAAAATGACGACCGTCAAAATAATGGGCCGGACGTTGTACCTCATGTCCCGCAATTAAAACCCAAAAGACGTAAATGGACACGTGAGGAATACATTTCTATCTTACACGCAACTTCACAGCAATGCTCTACCCAAAAATGAAAATACAACAACACATACATATAAAATATGGAAGGAAAATAATAGAGATATAGACTTGGATACAGCAATGAACCCTAATAAATTAGCTAACGTACGAAGATACATTCTCAAAGCCAAAAAAATATCAGAAATAGAAATAGAACATTTAAAAGAAAAAATACACCAGGAAAATGTAGATAGAAGCCACACAAACTGTAAAACACGAAGACAAACGCAACATTCCCAACAAACACGATGTAAACAACGAAGGGGAGCCAAAAAGTTCTACCAAGAACTGGGCAAAAATAAAATAGAAGTCACTGCAGCACCAACGGCAGAAGAATTGGAAGAATTCTGGAAAGAAATATGGTCGGCGAACGAACAGCCAAAAAAAAGGAGTATGAAAATAACAAACTCGGCATCTGAACAACTTTGGACCCCCATAAAAACTGAAGAGGTCACCCAGGCACTGGAAGCAACTGGAAGGCACCTGGGCATGACAAGATCCCCAACTTCTGGTTGAAATATCTAACAGGAATGCACAAAAAGCTGGCTGAAAACTTTAACAGCATACTAGCAGAGCCAGAGACAATGCCTGAATGGCTCACGAAGGGGAAAACCATCTTAATACCCAAATCAAATGAAACAACAAAACCAGAAAACTACAGACCAATAACCTGCCTCCCTACTATGTTCAAGGCATTTACTGCAGTGATATCACAAAGGCTGAACAAGCACCTGGACGAAAACAAACTGTTCCCAGAAAGGCAGAAAGGATGCCGCAAGGGCTCATATGGCTTGTAAGATCAACTAATGATTAATAAAGCCGTAACTGAAGACAGCCACAGAAAGAAGAAAGGCCTCAGTATGGCCTGGATTGACTACAAAAAAGGCGTTTGATAGCATCCCCCACACATGGATCCTCGAAACACAGCCATTAACAAAGTAGCACCAACAATCATAAAATTCATAGAGCACTCTATGAATAAATGGCAAACAGTCCTACACCTCCAAACAAAAGAGGGACTCATGAAAACCAAAGACATCCCCATTAGAAGAGGAATATTCCAGGGAGACACGCTCTCTCCACTCCTTTTCTGCTTGGCACTGTCACCTCTATCTGATATGCTAAATAGAACTGGATGCGGATATAAATGTTACGGCAAAACGATCAGCCACCTTTTATATATGGATGACCTAAAACTATACGCTGCAAATGACAAACAGCTGGAAACACTATTAAAGACAGTTCATGGATTTACCAAAGAAATAGATATGAAATTTGGATTAAAAAAATGCGCCAAAGTAACCATGAAAGAGGAAAACTAGTTAAGAGTAACAACATCACACTAGATAAAACCAATGAAATAAAAGAATTAGACCAAAGCCAAACTTACAAATACTTAGGAATCCATGAACTAGATAAGACACAAACACACAAAATGAAAGAGAAAATAAAAAAAGATATTATAGACGAGTTAGATCAATACTAAAAACAGAGCTCAATGCTAAAAACAAGATAATAGGTATCAACACTTTAGCTGTCCCAGTAATAAGTTACAGCGACAATATCCTTAACTGGACACGAAATGAACTGTCCAAAATAGATAGGAAACAAGAAAAATACTGACAGGATCTAGGATGCATCACCCAAATCTGACATAGAAAGACTATATATACAACGTATAGAAGGTGGTAGAGGCCTTATACAGCTGGAAAAAACTATAAAATAACCACCATAGGACTGCAAAAATACCTACTTCAGATGGAAGGAAAACTGATCCAGATAGCAGCAAAACACGAGCAAAAACAAAAAACTGTTCTCAGTATTTAAGGAAGCTGACAAATACAAACAAGAAATCATACCACCTAATAAACACAAAGAAGAAGAAGAAGATGATGAAGAAACAACAAAAGCTATAAAACAAATGAAATCCAAACTAAAAATAGAACAGCAACGAGCCATGATAAAACGATGGCAAGAAGCCCCTTCATGGTAAATACTGCCACTAAACTAAACGCAAAAGAAATAGACAAAGAAAAATCCCAGCAATGGTTGAGAAGCTCAGGACTCAAAGCAGAACAGAGGGATTTTAATTGCAGCACAAGACCAAAGCCTCCCCACCAGAAATTACCAAAAATATTTAATGAAAAGAAATATTACAAGTAACTGCAGAATATGTGGAGATGGACAGAAACAATAAATCATATTATCTCTAGCTGCCCAGTCCTGGCTAAGAAGGAATATATTCACAGACATGACAGAGTTGGACCTACATACATTGGAAGCTATGCCAACATTATGGAATAACAACAGAAAAAAGATGGTATAGGCACACACCAGAAAAGGTCACAGAAAACGAGAAAGCAACCATACTCTGGGATATGCCGATACACACAGATAGAGAAATTAAGGCCAACAGACCAGATATAGTTGTCAGAGATCATGAAGAAAAAAAATGCTTTCTAATTGATGTATCAATACCGGCAGATGACAACGTGTCTCTAAAAGAAATGGAGAAACTCTCAAAATACAAAGACCTGGAAATAGAGGTAACTAGAATGTGGAATCTGAAAACAGAAACAATTCCTATCATAGTAGGTGCATTAGGCATGATAAAAAATATTCAGACAAATACATAACAAAAACACCAGGACTTACAAACACATATAACATACAGAGAAATGAGTGACGGCAATGAAGACATAGAACAAATTGCAAATGTAAATTCATTCTCAGCAAACGAAGCAGAAGTAATGAGAAGAGCTATATCACAAGAATATGATGATGACCGACAAAACATATTGTACCGTATATTAGAGAAGACCAGGATCAAGCACCCACCCAATCTAAAGTACATTGATCGACGCAAGCTCAAAGTTGAAACCGAAAAGATAGATTCGGTCCTTGGGCTATTCCAGACGAGAAATATAAATGAAACTAACTAGGTTATTTGGGCTGCAGCTATGGTTGCTGCAGACAGAGTTGGATAGAAAAGAAAAACACAAACAGAACGTAAAGAACCATACTGGCGGAGACGAATTTGTGAGAAACAAAGTTAAAATGACATGTAAGGCAAGTTGATAGATTGAGCAGAGGGGAATTGCTGAACGAAAGCATAAGAATAATGCTGGAAATAAGAGATAAAGGGTATGGTGTGATATTGGAAGAATTGAAACAAAGAGTAGTAACAATCAAAGCAAAAGTGGAAAGATATGACAATAGAACAAAACAATCCAGGCAAAACAGATTGTTTGAAGCAACTGAGAAGAGACTGTTTCTGGAACTAGATGTAATCGTGCGAAAGTGGGGTCTAGAGAGAGGAATTCTTTGGGGTTTGGATAAATCACATCTGAAAACATGGGTGTTTCGTTCAAAATCCTTAAACAACCCTTATTCAGGGATATTTTGAGCGGAATGGGCTACTCAACCCGAAGAAAATCCTAACTGGGCCCCCTCCTGCAAGGTCATGCACTGTTTATCTTTGTATGAGATCACCATTTCGTGCACATATGGTTGTGATGCATGTGCCTTATCAAATTATAATCTTCATCTTTTACATGTTCGTTCACATGAAGGATGCTTTAAAATAATATCAAATATTTCCGAGTAATGGACTTTATTTAACGACTCCAGAAGGATAACTGGTAAAAATACTTTGTTAAATTTAATTCAGACCGTAATAACCTCATTGTAAATACCTCAGTTCTCTGATGTAGTAAATTCTACCAAACCATCATCTATAATATCACATTTTCAGCTACACATGCTTCCAACATACACCTGACTGTCCATATTCTATACATGACCTTCTATTCACTTCAAATGATGCATGAATTTAATACAGATATACATACGTGCCGACCATTATTATTAGTTGAAGTGAAGGGTGTTACGATGATTTCAACGATGGTTGTTCCTGGGAGTTTAATCAACTGAACCATCTGCTGAATGTATTAAAAGTGACTGAGTATTCCGTTGTTGCTATCACCCTTAGCATAATGCTCCAATTGTCTTCATAATTATTTGGGATCAAAAACGTTCATTAACATTTCAAAACCTTCTTGGTTCCATCTTCTGAATGAAGTGTTCATGCCACATTTTGTTGTATAATAATAATAATAATAATAATAATAATAATATAATGAAATTATTGTATACAGTTCTCAGGTGCACCACAACGGGTCACGAAAACTGATAAAATCATTATCGTCGGATTTTATATTGTTAAATTATTAAACTTCCCGTTAGTTTCATAATTTATTTTACATGTAGTTATTTGTATATATTATATGCAATGTATAATGCACACACACACTTACATATAGACATGCATATAAGTTATTCGTGTGCGTACGTAAAAATATTTATACGTGCATACAAGGACACACACACGCGCGAGCGCGTACGCACACATACATACAGACAGACACACACACACATGTATGTGTATACTAAAACTGTCTATTTGTATACTGATAAGATAGAATGACAGTTATAGATTGTAAAAAATTCGGAATAGGAAGAAAAAAAAAGGAAATTGGAAAGAAATTATTGAATGGAAATTATAGAATGAAAGAATGGTAGACGGAAATAGAAAGAGAGAGAGAGAGAGAGAGAGAGAGAGAGAGAGAGAGAGAGAGAGAGAGAGAGAGAGAGAGAGATGTAAATTTATGAAGGAAAGGATGAGAAAAAGACATGGAGTGAGAGAGAGAAATGTTTTTAGTTGAAAAACGAACAAAAGAAAAAAAGATTAAAAAGTATCAAATAATTCGATAAAAACAAACCACGAAAAAGTATAGGAGTGTTTGGAGGAGAGCATCTATAGAAAACTATTTATGCTTTTTCGTATATAGTGAGATTAGCGAAGGAGATGGTAAAAAGAAAAAAAAACACTATAGACATATGTAGAGAGAAAATTACAGAGATAATTGTCATTTTGCGATGTTAGGAAGATGTAAACACAACGGAATACTGGCTTAGAGTTTCATGGTATTTTATTTCATACGATTTATTTTTGTGTGTTTACAAGGAGAAATATGGAAATAAAAATAAAATGAATGTAATGAGTGTTCACACACACCTACACATACATACATATACACATAGTATAATATACATATATATATGTATAAACACACACACACACACACACACACACACACACACACACACACACACAGCGTATATATATTCATGTATGTAGGTAGTAGGTATGTGATGTAGGTGTAAGTATATAATTGAAGATTTTGAAAAAATACGATTTCTATAATTTCCTTGTTTGACGGAAAGAAATATATTTGTAAACATGGAAATAGGTTTTGGCATATACGTCTGTCCGTCTGTTTGTCAGTTTGTATGCATGTATGTATGTGTGTATGTATGTACCTGTACACGGTGTTATACACACAAACACACACGTGATTTTATTTTGTGTGTGCGTGTGCGTATGCGCGTGTGTATACATGCATATACAAACATATATACAAGCAACCACACGCACACACGAACACAGACACACTCACACAGACACACTCACACACACACATGCACACACACACACACATGCACACAAACACACACACACACACACACACCACACACACACACCACACACACACACACACACACATGTCGTGTTGTGTCTGCAGAAATATATATCTGTGTGTTTACATAAAAATTGGAAATGAATCTCTGTCAATTACGACGATGATTATTTCAGTTGTTTAATCAATTGAATAGTTGAAATATTTAATATAAGTGGCTGAATATTCCGCAGAGAGTTATAACTGTAAAATCGTCGCCATGTAGAATAAGCATGTCATGGGTGTCACAAGGGTAGTCCTTTGAATTAGAAATACTCTGTACTAAACATGCTGGCACAATTCTTGCTTCTATGGAAGAGAGAAGTAAATAGACAAGTAGAGAAGGAGGGAGGGATCTTATTTATTGAACCGGAATCCTCCCAAGGGTGTAGACCGAATACGCTAATTACGATTTTATAAACTCGTACATATAACGGCGACTTCGGAAGTCAGAAGTTTGTTACAGTTGACTGAGGTGTGTTTCATCTGAGAACGTATAGGGAAACCAGTATATACTAAAGGTTATTTTCTCTGACTGTCTACTGATTGTGCCAGTCCATGTTGCAGGAGGAGGAAGGCGTCACGACTGAATTATATGTGTGTGTGGGTAATATATATATATATGTACTACTACTACTACTACTACTACTACTACTACTACTACTACTACTACTACTACTACTACTACTACTACTACTAATAATAATAATAATAATAATTTGTCCAGGTGCTTGTTCAGCCTTTGTGATATCACTGCAGTAAGGCATTTACTGCAGTGATATCACAAGGCTGAACAAGCACCTGGACGAAAACAAACTGTTCCCAGAAGAGCAGAAAGGATGCCGCAAAGGCTCATATGACTGTAAAGATCAACTAATGATTAATAAAGCCATAACTGAAGACAGCCACAGAAAGAAGAAAGGCCTCAGTATGGCCTGGATTGACTACAATAAGGCGTTTGATAGTATCCCCCACACATGGATCCTCGAAACACTAGCCATCAACAAAGTAGCACCAACAATCATAAAATTCATAGAGCACTCTATGAATAAATGGCAAACAGTCCTACACCTCCAAACAAAAGAGGGACTCATGAAAACCAAAGACATCCCCATTAGAAGGAATATTCCAGGGAGACACGCTCTCTCCACTCTTTTCTGCTTGGCACTGTCACCTCTATCTGATATGCTAAATAGAACTGGATGCGGATATAAATGTTA
Organism: Octopus sinensis; assembly: GCF_006345805.1. Lineage (NCBI taxonomy): Eukaryota > Metazoa > Mollusca > Cephalopoda > Octopoda > Octopodidae > Octopus > Octopus sinensis. The sequence continues at coordinate 58,142,819 of NC_043007.1, read as the reverse complement.
CGGCAAAACGATCAGCCACCTTTTATATATGGATGACCTAAAACTATACGCTGCAAATGACAAACAGCTGGAAACACTATTAAAGACAGTTCATGGATTTACCAAAGAAATAGATATGAAATTTGGATTAGAAAAATGCGCCAAAGTAACCATGAAAAGAGGAAAACTAGTTAAGAGTAACAACATCACACTAGATAAAACAATGAAATAAAAGAATTAGACCAAAGCCAAACTTACAAATACTTAGGAATCCATGAACTAGATAAGACACAACACACACAAATGAAAGAGAAAATAAAAAAAGAATATTATAGACGAGTTAGATCAATACTAAACACAGAGCTCAATGCTAAAAACAAGATAATAGGTATCAACACTTTAGCTGTCCCAGTTATAAGTTACAGCTACAATATCCTTAACTGGACGAAATGAACTGACCAAAATAGATAGGAAAACAAGAAAAATAATGACAGGATCTAGGATGCATCACCCAAAATCTGACATAGAAAGACTATATATACAACGTATAGAAGGTGGTAGAGGCCTTATACAGCTGGAAAACTACTATAAAATAACCACCATAGGACTGCAAAAATATCTACTTCAGAAGGAAGGAAAACTGATCCAGATAGCAGCAAAACAAGCAAAACAAAAAACTGTTCTCAGTATTTAAGGAAGCTGACAAATACAAACAAGAAATCATACCACCTAATAAACATGAAGAAGAGAAGAAGATCAAGAAACAATAAAAGCTATAAAACAAATGAAATCCAAACTAAAAATAGAACAGCAACGAACCATGATAAAACGATGGCAAGAAAAGCCCCTTCATGGTAAATACTGGACTAAACTAAACGCAAAAGAAATAGACAAAGAAAAATCCCAGCAATGGTTGAGAAGCTCAGGACTCAAAGCAGAAACAGAGGGATTTTTAATTGCAGCACAAGACCAAAGCCTCCCCACCAGAAATTACCAAAAACATGTAATGAAAAGAAATATTACAAGTAACTGCAGAATATGTGGAGATGGACAAGAAACAATAAATCATATTATCTCTAGCTGCCCAGTCTTGGCTAAGAAGGAATTATTCACAGACATGACAGAGTTGGAACCTACATACATTGGAAGCTATGTCAACATTATGGAATAACAACAGAAAAAAGATGGTATAGGTACACACCAGAAAAGGTCACAGAAAACGAGAAAGCATCCATACTGGGATATGCCGATACACACAGATAGAGAAATTAAGGCCAACAGACCAGATATAGTTGTCAGAGATCATGAAGAAAAAAAAATGCTTTCTAATTGATGTATCAATACCGGCTGATGACAACGTGTCTCTAAAAGAAATGGAGAAACTCTCAAAATACAAAGACCTGGAATAGAGGTAACTAGAATGTGGAATCTGAAAACAGAAACAATTCCTATCATAGTAGGTGCATTAGGCATGATAAAAAAATATTCAGACAAATACATAACAAAAACACCAGGACTTACAAACACATATAACATACAGAAAATTGCACTACTAGGCACTGCACACATCCTACGCAGAACACTTTCCATACAATAACCATCAGAGCATCACAACAAATCACAGCACATACCCAAGGCACACAGAGCTGTGCTCGGTAGTGAAGTGAAAGCACGCTATAAAAATAAAACTACTGAATAATAATAATAATAATATTAGGGAATATTATTCCAAACTTACAGGGAAAAATTCAATTTAGTAATACTAAACCAAATTGCACAAAATATATGTATATAAATTAGACACCCCCCACCTTTTATCAATTTAACAATGAAATAATTCAATTATACCATATAGATAAAAATTAAATATAATATGAAAACATATACCAATGATTAAGTAATGTACAAAATAATAAATAAAAAGTATATAATTGGGATAAAATGACTACACCTGTTTCGTGGCTATATTAATCTATATATTTACTATCAATATATATAATATTATATATATATATATATATATACTATATATATATGTGTGTGTGTATATATATATATATATATATATATATATATATATATATATATATATATATATATATATATATATATATATATATATATATATATATAATATATATATATATATATATGTGTGTGGGCATATAGATATTATATATATATATATATATATATATATATATATATATATATATATATATATATATATATATACAAGATATAGAAGAAATCTTGTAATTTATCTTGTAAATTATGTATAAATTTAACCTTTAAAGGCTTTTTTTGATATGCTGGCCATTGATAAAGAATTTTTTTCCCGAAAAATTTTTTATCCTATATCAATTATATATATATATATTTACTTAATCATATATATATATGTGCGTGTGCGTGTGTGTGTGTGTGTGTATGTGTACGCGCACACGCTCACACATACGATGGCAGAAACCCCATATACAAAAGACCATGTTATAGCCTCTTCGCTGTCATAAGGTATGTAAATATACATACATGCATACACACACATACACACACACACACACACACACACACCACACACACACACACAGACGTTCATATATATATATATATATATATATATATATATATATATATATATATCAGCATACAGCAGACAGACTGACAGTTATAGAGACAGACATAGGTTGAGATAGTGATAAGAGAGGTGTCCATTTTTCTGCAAGTAACCGAATATTTGTCAAATAAAGGCGGAATGACTGTCGGTTTTCTATTTTAAGGGCACCTGTACTTTTATCAATACATGTAGCGTAACAAAGGTTGATAATACAAGAATGAGGGAGTGGGGTAAGATTGCCCGGAGATAGTCACACGGAAGTCGGGAATACAGGGTATGCTGCTATGATGTAACATTGTAATAACTATAGTAGTAGTAGTAGTAGTAGTAGTGTAGGTGATTGTGGTGGTGGTGGATGTGGTGGTGGTTGTGGGAGTAGTGGTGGTGGCTGTAGTGGTGGTTGTGGCGGTGATGGTTGTGGTGGTGTTGCCGGTAGTGGTGATGATGGTTGTACTGGTTTGTAATAAATGATGATAGCTGTTAGTGATGATGATGATGATGATGACGATGATGAGACGGATGATTACTATGATGAATATGATGATGATAATAACGATGTGTTCGTCATTATTATCATTGTCAACATCCAGTCCCTCTCAAAAATATGTCATCATTATCTTCATCATCACCATCAACACCACAACAACCACCTTCATCATCATCATCATCATCATCATCCTATTCGTCAGAAATATTGATAGAGAAAAAGAAAGATTCCGTATGTATGCCTGTGTTTCGAAGAAGATAGATGGATTGGTAGAAAGATAGACAAACAGGTAAATAGATAGATACATTGAGAAATGGATAGACAGACAGACAGCCAGAGAGATAGGCAGACAGATAGACAGACAGACAGACAGACAGATAAATAGATAATTAAATAGATAGGTAGGTAAATAGATAGATAGATAGATAAATAGATATATACATAGATAGATACATACATAGAGAGATAGATAAATAGATAGATAGATAGATAGATAGACAGACGGACAGATAGATAGATAGATAGATAGATAGATAGATAGATAGATAGATAGATAGATAGATAGATAGATTGATAGATAGATAGATAGATAGATAGATAGATAGATAGATAGATAGATAGATAGATAGATAGATAGACAGATACAGACAGACAGATACAGACAGACAGATAGTTAGATAGATAAATAAATAGGTAGATAGATTGATAGATAGATAGATAGATAGATAGATAGATAGATAGATAGATAGATAGATAGATAGATAGATAAATAGATAGATAGATAGATATGTTTCTTTATTAGCCACACAGGACTGAGCACGGAGGGGACAAATTACAAAGTAGAGCTTTTCTTTTTGGGGAGAAAAAAAGGGCGGGGTAGGTTTTCGATCAAAAGGGTTCGTAAAAAATACTATTAATAGGGATCGTGTATCACAGAAATGTCATGATGTAAGGTGTAATGGGAGAAACAGATAAGGTTTATCCGTTGAAAGAAAAGCCTACGGAAAAGACCACGCTAACCTCGGTCAATAATGTCACATGTTAACACATTTATTTGCAAGTAACTCTCTGTTTTAAATTTTTCCGGGTTCATAGATTTATGCTCAAGGCGGCTTCGTCATTCATACGTGCCATCCTTGCTACATTCACCCATCATTTTTTTGAAACATTCACTAGACAAAACTTCCTTCTCTACTCTCACTTTCCTTTCCAAGTGATACTTGAAAACGTGATGAGAGATTGACCAGAGAAAGTGTTTGTCTCTAATCCTTTCAGACTCGTCCACCAGATACATTCTTTCGCCATAGCTACAAGTATGATGAAAATAGCTCTTCCTTCCCGTTTGAAGGAAGGAGGCGTGACGATATTGACGATAAACCGACTCGTCCCATACGTGACAGCAGTCGTTCGACATAAGCCCAGAGGTCGGAAATGGTTGGACACTGCCCGAGTGTGTGCAGAACAGTTTCGTCACTCTGGCCGCATCTCGGGCAGGTCGGCCCGGTGTTTCTCGAGCCGTGTCTGTAGAGATTATTCCGAACGGGTAACGCTTCTCGGTAGCACTGCCAGGCCAGGGATCGCTGGAAGTTGTCCATAGCTCCCAGCCCGAAAGTCCTCTTGAACAGGCGGGTCAGGTATTCCTCGTCGACGCCCAGGTTCGCCCCGAGATCGTTGTCATACCTCCCCTCCACTAATCCCCTATAAAATGCTTTGGTTGTGTTGAAGTCGCTCAAGGTCGACCCGGGACGGCATAGTTGCTTGAGAGCAACGCGACACTCGCGGTGCCATTCGCCCTTCCCCGGCCTCTTTTTGATCCACGACCGCAGTTCGGTCATGGAGACGAGCTGCGGGAAGGCGTGCCTCACAAACGGTGACCACACCTGTTTACCGTCGTCTACGTAGAGTCGGAGGTGTCGCAGTCCCAGCGCGTGTCTGCGCATCATCAACCACGGCATGCCCATCCCTCCTTTTAACGGGTGTTGACAGCAAATGGATCGCCTGACCATCGTGACGCATCCTTTCCACAAGAAGCGGAAAAGAATGCGTTCTAGTTTGGTGATGGTAGGGTCGGGACAAGGCACGACGGTCAGGCGGTAGTAGATGACGGACGCGATGTACGTGTTCGCCACCTCCGCCCGACTTTTAGGGACAGTTTCCTCTCGGCTTATTGCCGGGTGAGAGTGACCACCCTACTCGTTATCTCATTCCAGTTCTCCAAACCAGACCCCGAGCAACTCGACCGGACCGTCGGTTCAGCGTCCCACGACGGAGTCACTGGTAGAGGGCATGGGCTTGCTTCTCCAGGTGCCGAGCCACAAGCCCACTGATTTTTCCCGGTTGATTTTCGCTCCTGTTACCGCTTCGTAGTCTTTCAGTGTCTCGCTGACCAGCTCGATGTGCGTTTGGCTAGACACTATGACGGTGACGTCGTTCGCGTATGCAGACACGCCCATTCCGCATCCCAATTCTCGCGATGCCCCTCAGAGTCGCCAGTTTCCGCAGTAGTGGTTCGAGAGTCAATACGTATAGAAGTGACGATAGGGGACATCCCTGACGGACCGAAAATGCAATGTCGAAAGGTCTCGATAGTTGTCCATTTACGCGAATTACCGAACGGATGCCTCTGTACAAAGCAGCTATCCAGTCGCGGAAGACGGGACCGAAACCAGCCGCTCTGAAGACAGCCTCCAAATATCGATGGTCTACGTTATCGAAAGCTTTCGATTGATCCAAATTGATCAGGGCCCCACCCATGTCAGGTTCTTTAACTACCCTGTCTATGATGGAGCGCATCAAATGGATTTTGTCAGGAATGCTCCAGCCCGGCACGGCGCACGTTTGCTCCTTGTCGACCAGTTTCTCGATGACAAGCGCCAACCTCTTGGCTAACACCATGGCAAAAATTTTCAAGTCTGCATTAAGCAGAATGATGGGCCCATAGATAGATAAATAGATAGATATATAAATAGATAGATAAATAGCTGGATAAATAGATAGATAGAATGATAGATAAATAGACAGACACACAGACAGACAGATATATATATATATATATATATATATATATATATATATATATATATATATATATATATATATATATATATATATAGATAGATAGATAGATAGATAGATAGATAGATAGATAGATAGAAAGAAAGAAAGACAGACAGATAGACAGACAGATAGATAGAGAGAGAGAGAGAGAGATAACTAGAAAGATAGATAGATAGAAGATAGATAGATAGAGAGAGAGAGATAACTAGAAAGATAGATAGATAGATAGATAGATAGATAGATAGATAGATAGATAGATAAGATAGATAGATAGATTTCTTTACTACCCACAAGGGGCTAAACACAGAGGGGACAAACAAGGACAGACAAAGCGATTAAGTCGATTCCATCGACCCCAGTGCGTAACTGGTACTTAATTTATCGACCCCAAAAGGATGAAAAGCAAAGTCGACCTCGGCGGAATTTGAACTCAGAACGTAACGGCAGATGATAGATAGATAGATAGATAGATAGATAGATAGATAGATAGATAGATAGATAGATAGATAGATAGATAAAAAGAAATAACAGGACAGTGAGAACAAAACAGTAAAAACAAACAGTGAGGGCTGTTAAGCCAAGACCATAGAAAAATTATTTTGAACGCGAGGAAGACGAGCTTATGAAGGAGACAGTATAAGCACATTTTTTTCTTTTCGAAGGTTGTAGGCAGAAAGACATTATCTTTCGTCACATGTCAGCGACGAGAGAGTCGAAGAGGAGAAGTGAGAGAGAAGGAAAGGTGAAGAAGAGAGAAGAATAGAGAAGGGTGGGAGAGAAAACCAGAAAGGATGAAGAACAAGAGAGGGCGAGAGATAACTTGCTTATACTGTCTCCTTCATAAGCTCGTCTTCCTCTCGTTCAGATTAATCTTCCTGTGGTCTTGGCTTAACAGCCCTCACTGTTTGTTTTTACTGTTCTGTTCTCACTATACTATTCTCACATTCCTGTTCTTTTTACTGTTTTGTTCTCACTGTCCTGTTCTTGTTACCGCTTTCACCCTCACAAAAAATCCCAAATTTTATTTAATTTGCTTAGTGGGAAGGACTGTTTCAACGAAGTCGCGTCTTGTCCCTGCCTTTGAACGTGGAGTAGATAAAACAGGGACGACTGAAGAAGGGGAATATTCTTTATGTTGTATGTCTCGTTTCTCTGTTTCTTTTTTTCGTTGATCGAAAAAAACTTTGTTTCTATGTTTTTGTTTTTATGTTTTCGTTTCTCATTGTGTTCAACGTTTTTTTTTTGATGTCCTGTACCCGTATATACATGTATATATACATATATATTTAGGTATGTATATATGCATATATTATATGTTATTTATATTATTATATGATCGAACGCCATGCATCCTTTTCCAAGAAAGTTTTATCTATCTATCTATCTATCTATCTATCTATCTATCTATCTATCTATCTATCTATCTATCTATCTATCTATCTATCTATCTATCTATATACATATACATATAGGTAATAGGTTGGTATGTGAAAGTACGTGGTTGGATATATAAAAGACAAAATAGAGTGAAAAACTTCAAACGACTTGAGTAATACAGTTAAAGTACATATTTAAGTCGTTATGTTAGAAAAATGTTCTAAAATTTTGTATATAGTAACATTGTTTTTGGAGAAATAACCGGTTTCGTATTTTCTTTTCAAATTTCTTTACCGATATTGTGTCATCTCTTCGCTATGATGTGATGCAATTTAATATGATTTAGTTGAATCATAGTGAATCTTTCATTGGCTGAAAAATGTGGTCGACCAAATTGCACAACATACCCAAACCTTCTAGAAGGATCATAATTTCTTTTTAAAGAGGGACAAAAATTCAAAATCAAATCTGACTTTACTTTTGCCTCAGTAAACTTGATTTTTGCTATAAGATGCTCGGGCTGCCACCAAAATTACAGATATTGTTATATTCCGAAGTCATCAATAGAATGGTTCCATCTGGCACTGCACGAACCCCAGTCGTACAGTGCTGTTATCCTCAAAAGGTTGGATCGTTATAATGTCCGCTGAGTATCGCAGTATAGTTATTATATCAACAGAGACACGACTATCAACACAGTCTACACGTACTCTCGACCCACTACCTGTCGACCGGCTACTGGTTCATTTATAACGGCTGGCTACTACCATTTTTTACCGGGAGAGGTGTACAGTTTCACTATACAACACTCTCTTTGGCCTTATATTTCCTCGATCAAAGCTAACTTGAAACAACAATAATGCAAACAAATAACCATCATATAGACACCTGTCATGTTTCTTCTTTACATGTATTTTATCTCTAAATAAACTGCTGCACTTTTCATTCTCTTTTAGATATATCGTATCTCTGACTTCAATCTGCATTGCTTCTGTTAATTCTTACAAGCCTTTAACTTACTCTTGCTTCATTTTATATCCCAAGTATACCTCAATTTTCTCTCAGTTGTGGAGCTCACTGTGTCATCTGTACCTCATTTCTGACTACTCACGTTTATTCGTCTACAACTCATTCCTGTTTCCGCCCTCGAGTCTACCTCAATTCACTTTCAACCCTGCCTTTCACTTCGCATCATATGTACCTCAACTCTGATTACATCTGTTTCAAGCCATACTCGTCTCTCACCTACTCTTATTTTATTTCTAATACAGTTTTATTTTCGGTTCAACTTCACATTGATCCCTCTCTGTTTTGGCATTTCTTCGTTCTTCTTCGGTCGTGTTGCTTTTGTGGATTCTCATTACTCTTTGGCGCTATCCAATTCCATTTTTGTGAATTTGAATTAAGTGAATCTTTCATTGACTGATTACACACTTGTTTTTGGAGAAATAACCGGTTTCGTATTTTCTTTTCAAATTTATCAAATTCCTTTACCGATATTGTGTCACCTCTTCGCTATGGTGTGATGCAATTTAATATGATTTAGTTGAATCATAGTGAATCTTTCATTGGCTGAAAAAAAAGGGGATGTACTGCAGTTACTCTCTCGATAGAGCTTGGTAATCCTGATTGTTGATCTAGCATTCCTCCGTTCAGCATCAACATAAGAAGCACCGATGGCTCAGTTGAGCTCTTCCACTATCTCTTCAAAAGCATTCACCATGCTAGAGTCCCATGGCTTCACCGTATCCCTGACTCTAGTTAACCTTTATTTCATTTTTAACCGAGTTGAGTTACTTTTCACTAACACCTACTCTGCATTAGATTTACTTCTTTTATTCCTCACGTTTGATTTGCTTCCATCTTTCCCCTGGTTTACTTTTATCTTCTATGTCTCTCATGCTACTCACCCACACATCTTTTTACTTTACTTTTTCTCTGTCTCTTCTCTGGCCCACATTCCTCCCGCTTCAAATGTCTCCTTAAATTTACTCTTCTGATTCTGTTTTGTTCCGCCACTGTTTTTTTATAAAATAATTTTTCGCATTATTTTCGATGGTTAAGAGATAGTGGTGGTGGTGGTAGTGGTAGTGGTGATGGTGATGATGATGATGATGTTGATGATGTAAATTTGATGACGACAAAGACGACGACGACTGAGAGAAGGAGAAAATAATGGTGATGGTTGCGATTATCATCATTATCGTAGCATTATTGTTGTCGTCAGTAACGCCTATGTACATTATATACCCCACCTCCACTACAGTCCCCAAACTCACTAAACGCACACATTATTCATTGTGTAGATTGTACGGGGGTGGATTGTACGGTGCTGTAGAATATATGGAGGTGAGATAAAAAATCGAAAAAATCTACCCAACATCTCCCGACCACTCTCTACACCTAGCCAGTTGTGATGGTCGCATGCTTGTGGCAGTTGAACGTTCTCTAGAAAGAGGACCTGACTGGCTTGCTGACTGTCTTTAACTCTTCACCAAAGGAGAAAAGATATCATTGACACCAAAGCAGCCATGAATTACGCTTATTAAAACTGTAAAGATCTCATCAAAGACATGCTACGTGTATTTACATATTTTTATGGATTTTTCACATGTATTTTTTGTAAATTATATTTTTTGTTGTTGTTGTTCTTCTTGCTGTTGTTGAGGTCATTATTAAGTTGCTTTTTATCTTGCGTTTCAGACAGAAAATTAAAAGTCTTCGACAAGCCCGTTGGTTATATTGTTTCACACAGATTCAGATACATTCATACACATGCATACACGCATACGTATATGAACACACATCAATATAATAACATATATACACACAGACACATATATAAGAACAAACAAACACACACACATGTTCATACACATATATGTATGTGTATGTATGCATGTATACAAATATATATATATACACGCACGTATATATATATATATATATATATATATATATATATATATATATATATATATTTACATTATATATATATTTATATATGTGTGTATTTGTATATATAAAGATTTATATATAGATTTATATATATACGTTTATTGATGCATATAAAATATGATATGCACGTGTTTAGATTGTTTGTGTATGTTTACATGAATTTGTACACGCATACATATATATATATATATATATATATATATATATATATATATATGTGTGTATTATATTGTATATATACACAAATACATATACTCATATATACATGTGTACATACATATGTGTATATGCCCATTGAAGCTCGCATACATCCGCGCCAAAATATACATATAACGAAACGTATGTATATATGCGTATGAGTGTTAGTGTATGTATATATAGATATACACATATCTATCTATATATATAGATATATACATTATCTATCTATCTATCTATCTACCTATCTAATTATCTATCTATCTATCTATTTATCTATCTATCTATCTATCTATCTATCTATCTATCTATCTACCTATCTATCTATCCATCTATCTATCTATCTATCTATCTATCTATCTATCTATCTATCTATCTATCTATCTATCTATCTATCTATCTATATATATATTATATATATATATATATATATATATACAAGTAATCCTGGACGCGCATTTACGTACACACAGACAGAAATATGAACACATAATTCTGATTACACCAAGGAACTGTTTATGTGTGCGTCGATCTGTCTGTCTGTGCTGCATGCATGTGTGTGTGTATGTGTTATATATATATATTATATATATATATATATATATATATATTATATATTATATATATATATATATACGCACGCACAGACATAGTCGCACACATGGCCATATAAATATTTTTGACGTTGATATATAATATGTATATACACACATATCATATGTGCAGCAACGTGTGCCATAATGTTGTGAGTTTGCATAAATGAAATATCCGTCCTTTCTCTTCCTCACACGCACTTATCCGCGCATACAGGTACACACATATAAACTTTGACATATAAATGTATACACAACGCACATTTATGTATATAGATTCAGATCATTATATTTTAAGTGACAGAGGTTCAGTTCTCCGAATTGAACACAATTTCTATTGTGCCTCTGAAAGTATAAGGAAACGCTGTATATTTTACAGTGGTTTACTTGCTAGGATTGTTCACAATTAATCTTTAAAGTGTTTTAGCATTTAAGTATCATATTCTATATATAAAAGTCAGTGGTTTCTAAAATGTATGCCGTATTCACATGATATGGATGCATTAAATTTCAAATTTTGGCACAAGGCCAGCAAGTTCAGGGGAGGGTTTAAATTGATTATTTCGACCCCAGTGTTCGACTGGTAATTATTTTATCGATCCCTGAAAGATGAAAGGCAACGTTGACCTTGGCAAAATTTGAACTCTAAACTTAAAGACGGACGGAATGCCGTTAAATTTTTCTCGCCGTGGTGACGGTTCTGCAAGCTCATCGCCTAATGGATGCATTAAATTAGATGACTTCAGTTCATTGGACATTTCTCCCTTCTAGACTGGAAAATATGTTAATTTACTTTTAAACTTGAGCCTGTCTATTTCCAGCACTTCTACTTACTCAACTTTTGAGACGCATTCAATAACGTAGCCTGGGTATACTATCCTCTAAAATTCGACGAGATGGCCATGGTTTGAATATATTTGATCATACGTAAGAGATGACTTGGAGCTATGCAACAACAACACCAGCAACAACAATACCAACATGTAATATATTCAAGCTATTTCACTCAGTAACAGGAACTCACCCTCACCTGCCCTGCCTCTGTCTATCTCTAACACGTTTCTAGCGTTCAGATTAAGCGTTATTTTGTAAAGTGTTTTTTTTTTTTCGAAATGAAGAACTTCCCTTACATAGAATCTTCTGCCTTAGTACTCATCTCTTATATCTGGATATCAAAGGTAATGAGCTCTAGTTTGGATGAAAATTTCTTTTAGTTTTTAAGAACAATTATTGTCTTAACCGCCTTTCGAACACATTCAGCCACGATCAGATTACACTGCACAACAAAATTTTTTTTTATTTATTTATTGCCTTTGGTCAGTAAATGTTATATTTCCTATTCGCTTCTATCTCGAAATGTAAGGAAATGACTATTACTCCCTTGAAACTTTTGTGACCTGGACATCTATGCTTTGAAATTGACCTATCTTTATGCAAATATTCTCCTCAATACCACAGATTTGCTTGCCATTTGCTTGACCTTAACCACTTGAGCATGTCCTTTAGTAGCTGACAATATGTGCATCTTTGATCATGAGCAGGAGTAGTGAGGGAGCATCCAAGCCATGGGGTGAGAGGGATTGTTTGGGATTTGAATAAATGTAACAAAAGCAAAGTTTGAAGGCAATATTAACCATTTTTCATACTTTCCAGGGAAAAGCAAATTGGAAATAACAATTGCTACCCAAGGACAAAAATCATATTTATTAATATCTAGAAAAATTCTTAGCGGTATTTTACCCGTCTTTACATTCTGAGTTCAAATTCCACCGAAGTCAACTTTGCCTTTAATCCCTTTTGGGGTCGTTAAAATAAATACCGACGAGCACTGGGGTCAACGTAATCAACTTACCCTCGAACTTGCTGGCCTTATGCCAAAATTTGAAATCAATATCTATAGTTCGATATGGACTAGGTCCATCTCAACTAATCGCTTCTAAATTCATTATCCTTGGTGACTTCAGTGTCAACAACTCTTCGTGATTCCTTCTTTGATTTTATACCGACGCTTCTGGTATAAAGGCTGAAACAATTGCCTTTCCGAACTGTACGTAGCATTTTCCTCTTTCTTCATCTAATTATTCCTGACCGACCTATCAACTCTTCCGTTAAGCATTGAAAATGATGACCGTCCCCCAAACCCGACGGATCAACTGCAAAGGTAAAAGTGCAGGAAACATATTCTTCACAAGGTTTTACAGCACAAGGCTAGTAAAGCCCAATCTAAGAGATGTTACAATAGGAAAAAACAAAGATGCTATTGTGATCAAACCAAACCTATCTTTCACAAAAAGGCTAAAACCACCAAAAGCACTTCGAGCTTGAAGGTGACAAAAAGAAGGGCCAGATGATTCAGTTTTGAATTGTTTCGTAAGAAGAAATGTGAAAGAGAAAAACAAAACCAAACGAAAACAAACTATCCCCAAAGTCTTCAAATATTTTAAACAAAGCTTTTCTTAGTTGCAAACTAAACTCTTTCACCTGAGATTACACCTGATCCACTGATGCAGCTCAGCTTGCACCGCTTATTAGTTAACTAGTTGGAGTCCTGACAATTACCTACTAACCACCTCTGACAGCACACGTCCTTCCAGACATACCCTTTCGCATTTCTCACAGCTCCAGTTATCAAGGTATTGAAACACAGCTAACCTAACTGGCCACTACAGCAGAGAGAAATCAATTTTCTCTCTCACACTCTCCAAGGTTTCCTCTTGATCGATATGATCGCATCAATATTAAATTCCTGCACAGATTATAGAAACTTTGTACTATTTTTCCTTCTTCGGATTAAAAAAGACAAAAAAAAGTAGCACAGAGAAAAAAGCAATACACTAAACTTCAATCGAACTAGTGGGGACGCCTCTATACGGTCAATCAGGCTGCTAGAAACAACAGGTAAAATATTGTTCAAATAACATTCTACAGTAATTTTTGAAAAGGCAATATTGGAAGATATATTCTTAGATCTATCGTTTTTGAATAAACAATGGAACGGTCAGTTAGAGATATACACGATCAGTATACTTCAATCTGGGCGCAGGTGTGACAGTGTGGTAAGAAGCTTGCTTCTGCTTCTGGTTGTGTCAGTGATGTTCTTACACTGCAGAAGTCGCCATGCTGGTGTACAGCTGGCGAAATATTGATTGAAAAAGCTCAGCTGTAAGGTAAGACTTTTGTTTTTTGGGTCCAGTGGGGTTTATTGCTTGCTGTATTATTTTTTGTACAAACAAGAAATCCTCACTGGATTCTGGACTCTGGTCTGCCTGCAGTTGGGCAAAATTTTTCACTTTTAAGTGAATTATTTTGGTGGTTGGATCCTCTGCCGCCATAAACTTGGAATTTTTTTGCTGCTGTGAAAAAAGTTTCTTCGTTGTGTATTTACCATTTAATGGTAAATTATTTTTTGTTCCTGCTACTGGAGTACCATTTTTGGAAACTACAAGGGCCAGGAGTACCGGTTAGATGGAATTTAATTCTTTGAAAAAAACTGTTGCAGTGATTTGAACTATCACAGTGCAAAGAACTGTCGTCGTGCTGAAATGTTTCTTAAAAATTTCTTATCTTTTCTTTATTTATGTTTTTTCTCTTGTCTTCTTTCTGTTTTTTCTATATGGTTTTTAATTCTTTACTTTTCATAATTTTTGTTGAAATATTAAGAGAACTTTTTTAAAAAAGCATGGCGAAAAGAATGTCTTGGAGTGGGAGATTATCCCGCTCAAAGAGTGGATTAAACAGCAAGAGAAGACGGTGGTGTTGAGAACATACTCGAAGGTTCTCGACGCCATCGCCGTGTTCTCCAAAGAAGTAATAGAAGAGTTGAAGGACTATCTACCAACTGTGAAGTTTATTGCCCGGGGTGTCGGATATGCAAAGATTTAGTTGCTATTTGACACCCCGAATGCGAGCCAGCCCCTGGAGGGCAATAAAATTTTGTTTCCTCCCACATATTGATGGAGGAAACTGATTTGCAGGTTCCCACCGAATTTAAAACCAGGCTGGATAGAGGACACTATCCGCCGGGGTTTGGGTGGTAGCGGCGCCAAGCTCCTTAATGTTAAATTATTACCAGTGGCTGATTGGTTTGGGTCAAAAGTTATTTTGACCCTGTGGACCCAATCAGGAAAGGAGTCAGTCTTTCCGGACTTTTAAACTGTGGCTGGGAGTAGGTGCCCGGTGATTCTTGAGGGTCGCCCTCCAAGTGTCGCCGGTTTCTGGAACCTGGCCATTTAAAAAAGAACTGCTCCAGAACCAAAGTTGGTTGAGACCTCTGTAGAAGAGGGAACGGAGGCAGTTGAGGAGGTGGAGGACTCCTCAAAGAAAGGCCGCAAGAGGAAGAAGGTGAGCAACAATGGGTGCTCAACGAAGGATCCGAGGGAGGAGGGAGGAGAGGCGGATCTCCCAGTCACAGAGGAAACCCACCCTTCTTAGTTAAGAGAAAAAAGAGGAAGAAAAGTGAAACGGGACATTATCGGCAGTTGGTAACACAATACCGAAATGTCCCGGAACTTCGTCGGTGGGAATCGTGCCACCGACAGGTGAAGAGCAATCGTCGGTGGGAATTGTGCCACCGACGGTGGAAGTGACTACCTCATCCTTTGAAGAAGAAGAATTACTTGTCTTCTTCTACAGGGGCAGAGAGGTGGAAGTGTTGGAGAAGCACCACGAGGGAGCAATTATGACCTGCACAGGGGATCCCGAATGGTCTCCGTAGATAGCCGTGGAGGTCATAACGTTGCCCGTGTTGCAAAGGCTGAAGAAACTCAATGAGGAATATCGCTTGTAGCCGGGCGGCCCCAACACGTCACCCGCTTTGTGCTTGAGCGTGGCATGGGAAATGGCGGGGTACGGGGTCACAAGCGATACTGAAGACGACTATGGGTAAGCGGTTGGAAAGCCTCGATATTGTGAACTGATAAGAGGTTTGAAAACTCATTCTGTTTTTAACCAAGGTACGAGGCATAGTGCCTCATTTTTGTGTTTAAATGAACAATTATGAACAATTGTAAGAGGTATGATAAATAAGAGAATAATGTTTTCGGGAAACAACAATCGGCGGGCGTTGTCTATCATTTTTCTCTTTTCATCTCATATAACATTATGTCTGTGTCCAGCTCGCAGCTTCCTTCTTTCTCTATGTAAGGCCATCATAGCCAATTTAATAAAATAAAAAAGCTTGCTTACTAATCACATGATTCCGGGTTCAGTCCCATTGTGTGGCACCTTGGGCAAGTGTATTCTACTATAGCCTGAGGCTGACCAAAGCCTTGTGAGTGGATTTAGTAGACGGAAACTGAAAGAAGCCTGACGTGTATATATATATATATATGTGTGTGTGTGTGTGTATGTGTGTCTATGGTTATCCCCTCCCACCTCCGCTTTGACAACTGCTGTTGGTGTGTTTATATCCCCGTAACCTAGCGGTTCTACAAAGAGATCGATAGAATAAATACCAGGCTCTAAAAAACAAAAAAAGAACTGGGGTCGATTCACTCGGCTAAAATTCTTCAAGGCAGTGCCCCAGCATGGCCGCAGTTTAATGACTGAAGCAAATAAAAGATAATATAAATCATGATCGATATATTGGTTATTGATCCATTGGTCTTCGTATAACATTGCTATACAGGGAACAAAATTTGGATTAAAAAAAAATAAAAAGGAATTAAAATGTGAATGGAAACCGCGTTGAAATCTCAGTTTGCCTGCGTAGCAATTGTGTGAGACAAACATAAACATGGCTGTGTGGGTGAGAAGTTCGATTCGTAACCACATGGTTCTAGGTTCGGTCCTACTGCGTGACATCTTGGGCAAGCATTGTCACTATAGCCACAAGCCGACCAATGCCTTGTAAGTGGATATGGTAGACGGAAACTGTATGGAAGCCCAATGTGCGTGTGTGGGAGACTTTTTGTTTTTGTTCGACCCCTCCTCTCACCACTCCACAACCTGTGTCGATATATTTACTTCCCTTATTTACTAACTTAGCGGTTCAACAAATAAAATATATAGTAGACTTATACATATTGATTTCAAGTTTTGGCACATGGCTAGCAATTTCGGGAAAAGGGTAGTCGATTACATCGACCCCAGTACTCAACTGGTACTTTTTTTTATCGACTCTGAAAGGGTAAAAGGCAAAGTCGACCTCGGCGGAATTTGAACTCAGAACGTAGCGGCAGACGAAATACCGCTAAACATTTTACCCGGTGTGCTATGCCAGCTCATCGCTTTAGACTTATAATACATATTGGTGATCGATTTGTTCCCTTGATTCCTCCAAGGCGGTACTCCAACTTGGGCTGTGAGTAGAAGGCTACATATAATCTATTAAAATAATAATCAATAATCAATCAGAACAGGTGATTTCTCCTACTTTATAATCTGGTTATCAATTGTTTTTCCCATTGGCGTCACGTGTGAACTTTAGTGGAGCTGGAACATTCAGTCAATGGAACTATTTGCGTATTTTATCGTTGTTACACCTTCACCACTCAGCTCTATCACCCAGCATCCACTCGAGCTCCCATACAACACATACCACCACCAGCATCACTGGTCCGCCGTCAAACATCCTTTAAAGTACCACTACATCCTTTAAACAACAACAACAACAACTACTACTACTACTACTACCAACATCACTGCTGCTTCGCCGTCTAACATCGACTACAGTATTATCCCACTACCACTACAACCACTAACGCCACTACTACTACCATCACCACCACCACCACTGGTGCTCCACCATCATCACCTTCCTGCAGTATCGGAAACATGCCTATGTAACGGGTGAAACATTCGGTGAAGCATCGGCAAAACACCTACAGGATTAAAATCAATCAATAATGGAAACATTAGATAAAAACACAATTATACTTATGGCCTGACTTTAATGATTATAATAATAACAAGAACAAGAACCAGAAGAACAAAAACAACAACAACAATAATAATAATGGTGATGATGTTGATAAGACTACGATAAAGGCAAACGATGCAGTTTATTGTTGTTGTATTGTTGGTTTTATTTCATTGTTATTGTTGATGCATATGTTTATTTTTGTCTTGTTTTGTTTTCTGTTTTTATTTTGTGCATTTGTTTATGCCATTTATTTATCAGTTTCTTTCGTTTGTTTTATTTTTGGTTCTCATCATTCTCGATCGAGGAAATAAAGAGGAAAACAGCAACAATTGATTAAATCTAACATATTGGCCAACCGCATGACTGGGGATTTGTAGAGTTGGTGGGGCGATAGAAAGAGAGAGAGAGAGAGAGAGAGAGAGAGAGTGGTGGAGAGCGTAAATCGGAGGAGAAGGAGGAAGAGAAGGAAAATTCAGTTAGAGAGACTGACAATGATATTCACATACAAAAGACAATGTGATTGGGGAAAAGAGAGACAGAGAGAGAGTGGCAGATGCACTTTGTAGTGTATTAGAGAGAGAGGGGGAAGAGAGAGAGATCGAAGGGGAAAAGAGGTTAAGGGAGGGAGGGAAGCTGCTCTCTGTCTAACGGTTTCAATTTCTTGTTTAAAATTCTTCCACTTAACTCGCGTTGCATTTGTCTGCACTTGCTGCCTATTTAAAGGAAACCACTACATATAAAAGCAAGACACCGTTGGTAGAATCTTTACACTAGACAACTGCAGAGGTGACGAGCATTTGGGAATTTTAAGCCTTTGATCAACAAATCTGCAAATTACACCATATCATCTTAAATAGAGAAGGGCAGATTAGTTAGTATATGCCAAGACACTTAAAAGGACGGACGGATACGCTTTGATTATATCTGTTCAGTCAAGGTGGGTTAAACGACAACTTATGAGAAGTTAGCAATGATGTTTCCGAGGAACAAGCAACCATAATACTGTTCTGAGTAGCCAGCACCCATAATGTTTCTGAGAAGGCAGTATTCGTAATAATGTCCCTAGGTAACCAATACCGGTAATGCAGTTTCTGAGGAGCTAGCATCCATAATAATATGTCTGAGTAGCTAGTACCCGTTATGCTGTTTCTGAGTTGCCAACATCTTTAATACTGTTTGTAACCAGTACCAAGAATAATATTTCAGAGTATCCAACACTCGTAATACTATTACTGTGCAGTCAGCACCCGTAATAAGTTTTCTGAATACCCAGTACCCTTAATGCTGTTTCTTAGTAACATCCGTAATGTTATATCTGTATAGCTAGCACCTATAGTAATTTTTCTGAATAGATAGCACACTTAATGAGGTTTCTGAATAGCCAGCACTCGTAAGGATGTCTCCGAGTAGTCGACATCTGAAATAATGCTTCTGGGTAACCAGCAAAGGATGAGGTAGTCACTTCTATGAAATTATGGGCCGAAATATATATGAAGAGTGGTAATAATATTATCTGTTATACCTATTAAACTATTACTTTCCATTTTTCAGGAAATTTACTAGAATTAAAGTATGTAATGGTATATTCTAAGGATTATGGTGTTATACGCAGTAATGAATCGTAGGGGATGCAATTGGAGGTAATGAAAAGCATTGAATATAATGTGTGCATGGAATATCTAGGAAAGGAAACACACCGAAGTTATGTATGACTAGAGATCAGTGGGTGTATTAATTGGTAGTATTATTAGGGCAGTGGATAGATAATTCCTATTTCTTTACTGCCCACAAGGGGCTAAACACAGAGGAGACAAACAAGGACAGACAAACGGATTAAGTCGATTATATCTACTCCAGTGCGTAACTGGTACTTAATTTATCGACCCCGAAAGGATGAAAGGCAAAGTCGATCCCAGCGGAATTTGAACTCAGAACGTAACGGCAGACGAAATACGGCTACGCATTTCGCCCAGCGTGCTAACGTTTCTGCCAGCTCGCTTCCCTTTCACGCAGTTTCTCTCAACTCAATTTCATTCACAACACGAGGGTTACCTCAAGGCTATAGAAAATGACATTTGATCAAGAGGATACGCTGTGGGATCGAACCCAGATCACGTGGTTGTGAAGAGAACAAAAACATCTGCAATTACAACTAAACAAGGCGAACAAGAACAGCGTGACAGCAGCCGTGACAACAACAGCAACAGCGATAACACCACCACCAGCACCACCACCACCACCACCACCACCACCAACAACAACAATTACTACTGGCATAATGGATTTTTTTTATCGACATACAAGTGTCTACTTTTGTTAGGACAGAATATGTTCGGTTGAATGACTTCAAATAGACTGTTACAATTGATTTCGTCGATTTTGGAGTGACGAATATCAACACTGACTCTGCAAGGTTGTGAACGTAACACTGCGTAGATGGTCATTCAGTGTCCCAAAACCATCAAGGGATTTAAGTATTTTGTGTATGGAAGTTTTTCTGTTAATATGCTAATAGTGTGCCACGGTACAGTTGATAAGAGTCCTTTTCAGCAGAATGGACTGGAACAACATAAAATGATTCTTGCTCAAGGATACTAAGTGCCAACCGGCCAAGAAATCGAACCGGTGACCTAATGGATGGACTCAGTCAACCACAAGGTCATGCAACATCACAGTATGTAGACGAGCGAATTTATGTACTGTAATTCGTTTTGGTCAGCGCTCCAGAATGTTTTAATAAGTAGACAACTGAAATAGAAGTTCAAATCTTGGCAAGATAAACTTTGTTTATTTTCCCTGAATATATATAAATAAAATAAGGAAGGGTCGACTTGGGACAATTTTTCTCTTCTTTTTTATTTTTTTTTCACACTCACTGCATTCTGAAAGCTACTGTGATAGTGCCGTGACCCCTACAGTTTTGCCTCGAAGACTAGTGCCACAAAAATCGTTACAAGAAGAGAGGGTTACAAGAAGTGACAGAATAATGTTTTTTATTGGTTGTGTTTATGGCTGTGTAGTTAATTCTTTTGGTTCGCGTTGGATCGTGGGAACTGACTGTTGTGCGTATAAATTAGGTTGTGCTCGTGCTTGTTATAGTAATGTCTTTAACAATGATGATGGTGGTCATTGGAATGATAGTGCTGATAGTACTGGGTTTTCGTTGCTCGAAAGCATCTCCACCGTTTGTTGGTATCTGCTAGTTTTTTTTTTTTGTATAGGTATTGATTTTCTTTTTCTTTTCTTTACATTGGTAACATTTTACTATTTATGCTCCTCGCCGTCACATTCGACACATCACATATCTGAGTGCTCCCAAGTGAGGATAGGTGTATCTTGGGTGGCGGGGGTGATTATCTTTTTATATTTTGTTCTTGTTCAGAGTTTTTCAGTTGCCGTTGTTGGCGACATGGTAGCTCTTGAGGGTGGTATTTCTTTTGTTGATTTTGTTGCTGTTGTTACCACTCTTGGCGTTGTAGTGTTGTTACTGTAGGTGCTGCTTCTTGTCTTGTAGCTGGTGTTGCAGTCACTGTTGCTGAAGTTGCAAGCCATTGTTCTAGCTGCTGAAGTTGTAATTGTTTGTGTAGTCGTTGCTGGTTTTGAATCTGTGTTTTGTCATTGGGGAGGTTTTCTTTTGGCTGTAATTTTATTATTGTTGTTGGAGGGAAATAGCTTTGACGTGATAAGTTTTTCGGTAGTCGTTGAAACAATGTCCTCTATTTTCCACTCCCACCTGCCGCTCTCGTAGGATTTCTATTATCCCCAATTTCATCCAAGCTTTCTTTTCGAAATCTTCTTTCTAGTAACGTACTAAAGTCTTCCAAAACCACATATTTAACCAAAAGCCTAGTTCTTGAGGTATGTTTGAGTTTTCATTTGGATCATTCTCCGCCCTAGGAAACTGGCATCAATAAGAAATCTACAGTTATATCTTGGACGGTGGAATGCGTCTGGGCTAGGATTTCCAAGTGTAAAAATAACTCGGACATATCCGAAATTATGGGCATATCATGCAGAATTAATGACTTGTCATACGTTTCTTAAAAAGAATTCAACTTTTTCTGAAAGTATACACTCTAATTTGCTTCTGTCCATTGATAAGCATCTACACAGAATTATTTTCCTTTCTGTTTGGTCTAAAATCGTGTTGTGGTATATTGAGCACAACCTTTCTCTTTTCTAGTCTCTTGGTATATTTCTCTCCTTCTTCGAAATATTCATGACTTATTACCTAGGGATATGAGATCGAAAACGTTAGTGTTCTTGGCAAGAGAAATATTTTAGCTATGTTTTAACCGCTGCCAGTGTTGTTAGAATCATTGTTGTCGATGCTGTTACTGCTTCTCATTGGAGTGATGGTTGTCGTTGTGTTGCTACTGTTTGATGCCATAGCGTTGGCAATGCACGACGTTTTAATGCTGGTGATTTTGTGAGCTTCGTTGACGTGTCAGTGTTCAGTCTGCTGCCACCGTTGTTATTGTTATAGTTGTTGCTATTATTGTTGTTGTTACTATTGTAGTTGCTACTGCTACGACTTTTAAATACGACTACGACTGGTGTATTTTGTAGTCGGGGGTGACTGAGAAATATGGTTTTACCTTTGAAATCACTTCCCATCTTCATCTCTTGCTGGCTGATCGACATAGACGACACCAATTTGAAAATTTTTCACACTTAGAAAATTTTCTCGTTTTCATAATTTTATTTCGTATGGTAAGTAAAAAAGACGAGACCTTTATGGTTCCGGCCAACTAAGAAACAATGTAGAATAAAAACAACAAAAACTGAATTCTATAAAGGAAAGCAATGCACAAACGCACATAGCTGACAAAACACCTTCAGCTTCGGCGATAATCAACATCATCACCACCACCTCCACCACCACCACCTCCACCACCACCACCACCACCACTACCACCACCAACATCATCATCATCATCATCATCATCATCACCACCTCCACCACCACCACCACCACCACCAACATCATCATCATCATCATCACCACCACCACCACTATCATCATCATGAACAACAACAAAGCCTTCAATTTCAACACAAGGCCAGCAATTTCAAAGGAAGGATAGGTCGATTAGATCGAGCCCATTGTTCGACTTGTACCTATTTTATCGACCTAGAAAAGATGAACGACGAAATCGACCCCATCGGAATTTGAACTCAGAAAGTGCAAGTGGACGAAATACCACTGCAAATATTTTTCGGCGTGCAAAGAATTCTACCAACTCGAAACATTGAATAATAATAAGAACAATAACAATAATCCTGATACATACATTCATAAACATACACGTGCACATATAGGTGCATATATGATGGAGCTCTTCCGGTAATTCGACGCATAGGGGTCCAACCGTTCAGTCGAATGCCCTGTATTGATGTCTACAGGAAGGCATCAGAAAAGTTTTCGATTTACAAAAATAAAAATAAAACTAAAAAACTCTTTCTTCTATCATCAAGCGTTCTTTTGCTTTTTCCACATATCTATCTATCTATCTATCTATCTATCTATCTATCTATCTATCTATCTATCTATCTATCTATCTATCTATCTATCTATCTATCTATCTATCTATCTATCTATCTATCTATCTATCTATCTATCTTTCTATCTATCTATGTTTGTCCGTCCCTCTGTCCGTCCGTCTGTCCGCCTGCTTGTCTGCCTGCCTGTCTGTCTGTCTATACGGACACACACGTAAACAAGCGCGCGCGTGCGCGTGAACATGATTTGGTGTTAAAGTACATCTTTGTTGTGAATGCATATTTTGTTTACAGGGAGCTCGGCGGGATGGGTGTGTGTGTGTTTTTCTCGTGTACAGATGGGTCAATATGTTTATTTGTGCGAACGCAATCTTGTGTCTGTGTATGTGTTTGTGTGCGTGAGTGTTTTTGTTTGTGTGTGTGTATGTGTGTATGTGCGTGTGTGTGTACGCGTACATTCATAATATACGCTACGTGAATACGAACGCAGGTCGTCTTCTGCGACCACAAAAGCCGTAGACAAATCCAATTGTTTACACCATTATATTAACAAGGCATGTAATTAATTTCATCAATAACAACCTTGGCTCGTGTTTTTAAAATATGTTGCGCCTTGCCTCGTTCTGCATTGCATTGCTTGCACGAACCCCCAAACCGTTGTGTGTTGGTTAGCAATCAGTAATGAATGGGACCCAAACGGTTTGGGGGATAGGAGCGGTGGGGGAAGAATGACTTTTAATCTGTTGACTGATTAACTCCCTGGCCGATATTCTGTCTGACTGACTGACTGTGACTGACTGTGAGTGACTTAATAACCCATCCCGTACCTTTCGCCACCATTTGTTCGGTTTCCACACATGAACACCGCACAAAACACGCTGCGTCAAAGACTACCACCACCACCACTGCCACCACCGCCATCGCCGCTGCCACCTGCGCCGCCACCACCATCACTGCAATTCAAAAGCCATAATTCTCCCCACTCATACATATACTCAAATATGCAGATACACGCATGAGTACGTACATACATACATGTGTACATGCAAACATATGCATACACATATATAGACTCACACATACATCAAACATACACATACGCATATACATACACATACACATTCATTTATAGATAAACAAATATATATATACACACACATACATACATGCATATACACATACATACACACATACATTACTCATATGTACACATATACATGCATACACATGCACATACACATACACACATGCATACACGCATACATACAAACACACACACACACATACACCGATACATACACACACATGCATGCATCCCTCCATCCATTCATCCATTGGTTCAGCCATCCCTCCATCCACACATCCAACGCCACCGAAAATTTAGTGAGGCAGAAGAAATGGCGCACTACATGTGAACAAGTCTGTAGGGCATTTGTTAATATTTCCGGGAGCCTAGGCAATAGACTACACTATGTAAGCCTTGTGTCAACTGGACCCGCCTTTGTGATGTAAGGGGTCAGACATTGTTCAACAGCTCGAGGCAATCGGCTGCGTGTTGCTGCTGCCGCTGTTGTTGGTGTTGTTGTTGTTGATAGCTTTATTTATCCTGCCCCCTCTCCTCCACCGCATACATCTTTGTCATTACAGCAGCGTTAGAGGTATTTAAAAAAAAGAGAAATAGATAGATAGATAGATAGATAGATAGAGAGAGAGAGAGAGAAGGGTAGAAAGAGAAAGGGGAGAAGCGGAGTGAGAGACGGGGAGAGACAGAAGAGGAAAGGCGGAGAAAGAGAAAAGGGGAGAGAGAGAAGGAAAGAAGGAGGAGAGAGAGGAGGGAGAGAGAAGAGGAGAGAGGAGAGGATAGAGTGAGAAGCGAGGAGAGAAAGAGAAGGGGAGAAAAAAAGAGACGAGAGAGGAGGAGAGAAGGAGGAGAGAGAGAGGAGAGGAGAGAAAAGGGGGAGAGAAGAGGAGTGGAGACAGAAGGGGTGAGAGAGAGAGGGTGAGAGTAGACGTCATTAAGGTATATAAAACATAGGACACTTCATTTATGAAGGAGAGAAGGGAATGAAGAGAAAGGAAGAGGGAGAGAGGGTGAGAGAGAGGAGAGAGGAGGGAGGATGGGAGAGGGAAGTGGAAAGAGAGTGAAGAAAAGGAAAGAGAGAGAGGAGACTGAAAAAAAAGCGGAGTGGAGGGGAGAGAAAATAAAGGAGGATAGACATAGACGGATGGAAGATAAAGAAAGAAGGAAGAGGGTTATAATGGTTAGATGGCGGGTGGTGAACGGTAAGAGGCAGGAAGCGGAGGCTGGGTGTGAAGATGGGGTGGAGAGGTTGGATTGGTCGAATAGGGTAACAAAACGGAAGAGTAAGGAAGAAATTTTAAAGAGAAAGTTATGTTATTGATACGGCATTATGGGAATATTCAGAAAAATGGAGTTACAAAGAAAGTAATAAAAGGAAGGAAGGGCGAAGAGAAAGGAAGAAGGAGGAGGAAAAGAATAGATTGTGTGTGTGAATGGCGGGGGTGGTAACGGTGGAGTGGTGTGGTGGTGATGGTGGTGATGGTGGTGGTGGTAGCGGTGGTTGTGGTGGTTGTGGTGTTGGTGGTGTTGGTGGTGACTAATGTCTGTTATTGGGGAGGAGGTGATCAGAAAGGTGCATGGAGGTCAGAGCTGGTGTGAAAGTTAACGGTTGTTAATGATGGGAAAATAATGAGATTATTAGCAACAACAACTACAACGACGACGAAGATTCTGGAATTGGGAAGCAAAACTCAATAAAAAAGAAGAAGGTAAAAAGAAAATCATAAGGGGAACAACAGCAGCGGTAGTAGCTGCATCAGCAGCAATAATAACAACAGTGACAAGAACAAGGACATAATCGATGAGAGCAGCAGCAAAGCAGCAGTAATAACATAAACAGCGACAACAACAATATGAACAACTCGAGACAAGAGCAACTATCACCTCCACCACCACCACCACCACCACCACCACCATCACCATCACCTTCACCATCACCGCCGTCACAACAACAACAACAACGATAACAACAGTAAAAATAGCAACAACGAGTCAACGAATATGCCTTTATCTGGCTGCTCGATTTGCAAGTAATCGCAACCAAATCTCCCTCAAATCTCACGCCATACCGTCTTAGAAAACGCCATATGTATTCAGCGATCCTGTGTTTCTATGCATAAGAACGGGATAGTCACAGTGGAATGCCTTTGATCATAAATTTTGCTCAGTTTTGGTAGACGTAGGGATAGACACCAATAACAACAACAGCAACAATCCTTCTAATAAAGGCACAAAGCCTGAAATTTTGGGTGAGGAGACTAGTCGATTACATCGACCCCCAGTGTTTCACTGATACTTAATTTATCGACCCCCGAGAGGATGAAGGGCAAAGTAGACCTCAGCGGAATTTGAACTCAGAGCGTAGCGACGTGCGAAATACCGCTAATCATTTCGCCTAGCGTGCTAATTCTGCCAGCTCACCCCTTTGTAATCAGCAATAATAATAATAACAACAATGCTCGTTTGCTTGCTTCATGCTCGATGGGGCTGGGGTCATCCCAGGTTAGTGGTCGGAGAGGTGTTATCCGTAGAGCCGATTAGGTTCACCAGTGCCCTCCATCGTTGCCTTCTGCATCCTTCAATTTGACGTCGAGCTTCTGGAGATTTTCCTAACCACGGCCAGCCATCTGGTGCAGGGCCTGTCACGAGGCCTCTTCCAGCCTACAGCTGCTGCGTCGAATGAGTGTAAAACTCTGGTAGGTTGATCTAGCCGGAGATTGAGGACATGTCCATACCTGCGCATGCGATGGATAGCTACAAAGTAGGAGGTTGATGCGTGCGATTATCAAAATCCACAAGCTCAACAATAAGCACAGAGCGTTCTGTCGCGAGTCTGATCCTGTTGCTACTATTTTAGCAGATGTTGTTGTTGATGATGATTCAGGTGTTGTTGCTACAGCTATTGTTGTTGAATTTCAATTGTTCCAAGTTAATCCTGAGTGGGCACATCTATTTTCAAAGACGTTCCAGTCGAGAGCATCTTGTCTTTTATTGAAACATGATATATCTAGAACTTCATGATCTAATATGTCCCTATTTTATTCAGATGTCAGGGTGTGATTCAAGGATGAAATGACTGCTATTTTTAGCAAGTCGAACTATCACACAGTTGCCTAGTTTAAAATATAGATCAGTGGTTCCCAAATTATAGGCCGCCACCCAAATGAAGTTGCAGTGTAATTCTGAAAGAACGATGACAATAAAATCTTTTAGTGTTGAAAAAATATATATAAGCATATGGAATAATACAACAAATACTGCAAACAAAGACGGAGGAATAATTTCCCCCTAAAAATATGGAATGTTATGAGTTCAAAGGAGTGGAGAAGGATGCAATGTTAAACGATTGGGAACCGATCACATAGAAGTTGGGAACATAGAAATATGCCTTCTCTATAGTAAATTCGACTCCGAGGGTAGCCATCTTATTCTAAACCGTCAGATACTTTGATAAATGGAATATGATATTGACGGTAAAGATTCATTTTGCAGAGACACAAATATCTTAGTTATTTCCTCATTTCCTCAATGTTTCGTGAGAGCAGGTGACGTGTTATATAAAGTATTGACTTCTAGAAGTGGGACTTGTTTGGTCCGTTATGATGTTGCATTTCATAGAGAGTATTGTATTGAGCAAATGTAAAAAAACGTTCTGCCAATAATCGAAGTGAATTCTAAAATCGCATGATTCATATTATTAACGCTACAGCACTCACAGAGAAAGAACATAAAACGGATAAATACAAGGACGAAAAGAGAAACAAACTCGTACACACATACACACATATGCATGTATGTATGTGGCTTTACTTGGGTGCACGTATATATATATATATATATATATATATATATCACGTGATCACGTGACCGACCAGGCAATCAGATGTTGTTACACATCGCTGGTCACAATGCGTTCGCATTGTTTTAGCCTTCGAATGACGCCACCCCGCTGGCTAAGCGAGCAGGCCAACAGAAGAAAGAGTGGGCGAAAGAGTGGTGAAAGAGTACAACAGGGATCACCCCCCCCCCTGCCGGAGCCTCGTGGAACCTTTTAGGTGTTTTCGCTCAATAAACACTCACAACGCCCGGTCTGGGAATCGAAACCGCGATCCTGCGACCGCGAGTCCGCTGCCCTAACCACTAGGCCATTGCGCCTCCACACACACACACACACACACACACACACATATATATATATATATACATACATATATATATACATATATGTCATATATACAAACATATAATATATATATATATATATATATACATACATATATATATATATATATACATATATGTTATATATACAAACATATATATATATATATATATATATATATATATATATATATATACATATATATATACACAAGAAGGGTAGTAATATTATTTCAGTGAGGGCGCGTGGCTTAGTGGTTAGGGCATTCGGCTCATGATCGTAAGGTTGTGAGTTCGATTCCCGGCGACGCGTTGTGTCCTTGAGCAAGACACTTTATTTCACGTTGCTCCAGTCCACTCAGCTGGCAAAAATGAGTTGTACTTGTATTTCCAAGGGTCAGCCTTGTCACTCTCTGTGTCACGCTGATTATCCCCGAGAACTACGTTAAGGGTACACGTGTCTGTGAAATGCTCAGCCATTTGCACGTTAATTTCACGAGCAAGCTGTTCCGTTGATCGTATCAGTTGGGACCCTCGTCGTCGTTACCGGCGGAGTCTTCCAGTAATATTATTTACTACCAGGTGCCCAGCACAAAAGACGAATTAGTCATAAGACGAAAATATTATTCATATAGAAAAATATTATTCATGTGGTTATACAATTAAGGGCTCCTAAATAAAGATGCCGAGTGCGGAGAACACAAAAAGGGGATGAACTTATCGAGAGTGAAAATCAAAAACGTTTACCGATAATTTTAACAACTCGTACCGCGGTTTCTGCTTCTTTCTAGCAAAACACAGAATATGTTTGCTAAGGCTGGCTTCATCAGCGAGTCATATATATGTCATATATACACTCACACACACACATAAAACCGTTTAATATTAATTATCAGAAAAAAGAGTACCCAATACGTTGGTAGAGATGAATAATATTTTATTTTGCTACTCTGAGTTTTGCCTGTAGGTGAGATCCTGCGCACTTACAGGTGAAACTCGGAGTTGCAGGAGACTGACGGGTCCCAAATAATATATATATATATATATATGTATGTATGTATGTATGTATGTATGTATGTATGTATGTATGTATGTATAATTTATATATACATATAAATTTATAGCAACAGCTCTTTGTAATACTTCCAATAAAGCTAAATAAAATTAACTTACGAGAAATTATATAATACATCTTGAAGGCAAATATCACATGTAAAAGTACCAATGTAGTACGTTGGTGCTTAACTAATAATGGATCACTGAAAATCATACTTAATGTTCCTATCTCTTAAATCCCAAATGCATTTACTAGGATTTGTTGAATTACTTTTTCTTCTTTACTTAAATGCATGAGAATGATTATGAAATCTAGATTTTCAAATTGAGCCAATGTAATAATACTTACGATCGTCTGTTAATACCTTACACTGATAGACTATATTTTCCCTTAAACACTGATTTTCTAAACGGCAAACAATTTTGTTTTTACAGTTACGCAGGCATTTATTCACTTGTATTTGGTACTCATGGTTATGTATGTATAAAATTAGAAATAGCAAAAGAAATATACTATGATAAAATTTATGTTACCATTGGAAATTTAAATTTAACAACAATTGTTTCGCAGCTTGATATACACGTGTATATAATTAATTATATTTCTAATGAATGATAAATTACTTACATGTCTGTATTAATATAAACTATCTTTAAATTAATGCAGATATTAAGCTATCTCTTCAGGTTAAAAGAAATCTATGCTAAAGATAATCCCTCAACATGACATTTTCAAAAGCTCCCGTTATGTTGGGGGATTATTTTCAATGGTAAATGAAATTTTATCATAGTATATATTTTTTTGTTATTTATACTTTTATGCACTCCATATATTTTCTTTTGTATGGTACGATATATTCTGTATGCTTTATATATTTTAAGGAGGTTTTTTTTATTAGTAGAATCAAGATATTGTGACTTAAATTTATATATATATATATGTATGTGTGTGTGTATACATTTATATATATATATATATATATATAGATATGCACATATGTATATGTTTATATATATACATGTATATGTGTATATATATATATTAATATATATACAAAGACACACGTACACAACACTCACATACATATATATATGCATGGAATGCATTGTGCAGTGGGACCCTGGTTCCATGTTTTTGAGTTGTAAGGAACGTTGAATACCTCTTAGCTATTATTGCTCCCAAAGTTTACTCTGAGCTGGGGTAGTAGCACTTTGCATACTCCAAGCTATAAGTTAATTAGCATCCAAATTAAAACTCACAGGGAGTGAGGGAACTTGTAGCCTTTATCACCGTATTCTTCTCGGATGATAAACTTGTTGTTAAAAGTGATTATTGGTCATCTCGCTTCGGCCAGTCACTAGGTTGTAATCACAGAGACTCAGAGTGACACTCATTTTGTGCACTTTAATCCACTGGCGTGCAAATGTCTGTTTACGGTGATTTAATTTGTCATTCCAAGTACTAAAAGACAATCCATAATGTTTTATTGATATGTCTCTCTCTCTCTCTCTCTCTCTCTCTCTCTCTCTCTGTATATATATATATATATATAATATATATATATATATATATATATATATATATGTGCGCGCGCGTTTGTGTGTGTATGTGTGTGTGTGTGTGTGTGTGTGTGTGTGTGTGTGTGGTGTGTGTGTGTGTGTGTGTGTGTGTGTGAATGTGTGTTTGTGTGTGCGCGCAAAGTTCAGGTTAGTTAGGGCTTGATATTACGGTAGCACACACACACACACACACACACACATAAAATTCTGCATCAAGAATAGTATTGACAGTGACTTCGAAGTTTCGGCCTGCTAAACCATCATCGAGCTGTGATGTATTAATCTAATCTAGCCCTTATATCGTCTTTCTGGAGATAAAATTTTCCCGACGTTTGTGTTGTTCAGTTGAATAGTAATGAGATTGCAAAGTGGGTTGTGATGGAGGCGTTGTGGAGAAATTTTATTGATTAAATTTTGGGATACGTTTTTATTAAGAATTTATTCATGCGTATAGAAGTATAAACAGGTGTGTATATTTAGGTGTGTCAGCTTCAGATTATGGAATTGGGTTTTAGTGGTTCACAAAAAGGAAGTAGGTAGGTTGAGGACGCTTTTGGACAGCGGATGTATAATTTGTTTTTGTTATTTTTTGTTTTGTAGGATTTAATCCTTCGCTTTTGCAATGCAATGTTCCAAGTTTAGTCCAACTTTTGAAAACTTAGTAATTGGGTGCATCAGCTTCTTTTAATGGTATTTCTAAATGTTCACGAAAAACTGTTGTAGCTGATAAGTTTTATCTGGCCAGTATTTTTTTTTTACTTGCTGTTGATGTTATATATGCTATTTCCTCTTTTTATTTGGAAGGTGGA
Source organism: Octopus sinensis (assembly GCF_006345805.1). NCBI lineage: Eukaryota > Metazoa > Mollusca > Cephalopoda > Octopoda > Octopodidae > Octopus > Octopus sinensis. The sequence continues at coordinate 58,110,522 of NC_043007.1, read as the reverse complement.
GGTTATTAGTCGAGCGTGCCACGGTGTTGTAAGCATAGAAATTAATTACTTTTCGCTTTGCTGTTCCCAAGATATAAAGGTAGATATAAAGGATGTTGGCCTGTATATTTCTCCCTAGTGTTCTTTATTCTATAAGCAATTTGATTACTATGTAGAAATTTTAATTATTGAATTTTATGGAGGAAGGATCTGTGGGCTGTGTGTTTATAAATATTTCTTCAATTCTCTTTCAAATGTGGGTATTTTGTAATATATTATTTTAGACCTATAGATATACGTGAAAGTGAGGCATTATAAAAATATGTGTATATACTAATGTATAAAACCTGGAAAAAAAAAATTTCAAAAATTGATTTAAATATTTAAAACTTCAAAAAATAAAACAAAAATATCTATTAAGAAATTAAATCAAAAATAGTGGAAAGGGTCTTTTAACTTACATTAGAGGGAGGATAGTTTATGCGAAGGTGGAAGAAAATGTGTAATTAACGATATAGTTTTGGATGTATCGAAACCGCTCTAGGCTTTTCAAACTACTTCAAGGTTTATTCCTTTAGTGTATTCCGTAGCATTCTCTTTTAGAGTAAAAGAGTACTTTCTTTCGAGTACAGCTTGTTTGAATTCCTGGAGTTTTTGATTCTGAATTTTTGGATTGGAGACAACTGTTCTGATTAATCTAGCTAGGTTAAACAAAATATTTGTTTTGGCATGCATTATGTGAAATGATGTAAATAGTAGCTATTTTACGTCTATCTGTCTATCTATCTATCTATCTATCTATCTATCTATCTATCTATCTATCTATCTATCTATCTATCTATCTATCTATCTATCTATCTATCTATCTATCTATCTAAAATTAAATAATAAGGGTAGAAATTAAAACCAGTGGCTTAGCATGTTTAAAAGTCCGAAGATTAAAAATTGTGTTACATACAAAATTAAGAGGAATAACTACTAAAGTGGACACCCTATATGCTAAACACGCTAGGGTGTTTAGCATATAGGGTGTCCACTTTAGTGGTCATTCTTCTTAATTTTGTATCTATCTATCTACCTACTTACCTATCTATCTATCTATCTATCTATCTATCTATCTATCTATCTATCTATCTATCTATCTATCTATCTATCTATCTATCTATCTATCCATCTATTTATTTATCTATCTATCTATCTAACTAATTATCTATCTATCTATCTATCTATCTATCTATCTATCTATCTATCTATCTATCTATCTATCTATCTATCTATCTATATGTGTGTATATATCTATCTATATATGTATATATGTACATACACACACATATGCATACAGGCGCATATCACAGTGGGAATGTAAGTGTAATAACATATTTAATTCCTCATTTCATTCTGAAGTTTAAATCTCAAAGGATTGAAACAGTTTAGTGTATATATATATATAAAGGTGTGTGTGTATTTGTGTGAGTGTGTGTGTGTGCGTGAGTGTGTATGTGTGTGTGTGTGTGTGTGTGTGTGTGTGTGTGCGCGCATGCATGAGTCCGTGTGTTGATAAACAGATAATAAAAAGCGTGAGAAATGAAATTAAGTGAACAGATTTCAAATGAGGAGAAAGAAACAGTTAAGTTTACTTATGATGGCTAGGGATATATTAATTAGAAAGACGGTCCAATTAATTAATTAATTGCCAATGTTATTAAGAAATGAAAAAAGTTAAAGTTCATTACTGAGTATTTGACACTTTTGTATGCATTTTCACACTTATATGAACAATATACACACATATACACATAAGCCCATGGCAAAATACATACGTGTAAATGTGCACACATATATACATATACATACACACAAAAACATACAAATAACATACACATGTATTTATATATATATATATATATATATATATATATATTATATATATATATATATATATATATATATATATATATATATATATATATACACACACATATATATATACACATATATTTATAAATGTAGAGGCAGTTATAAATACAATCATCTATCTATCTATCTATCTATCTATCTATCTATCTATGCATACATATATGCATACATACATACCCCTATTTACACGCATGCACACACATATACACCCACAAATTGTTTTGTCATTTCCCTTGATTCCATGTCTTGTGTTCTTCATCCTCTCACCGTTTTCTTGTTTTCTGCCAACCTCCATCAACTGATCATCAGTTATTCTGCTTTCTTATTCCCGTCTTCATCGACATATTTCCTTACTTACTGCGTCTGTAGGAAGGGTTAGTGACCATGTTTCTTACACGCCTTCCTAGACTGGTGAGTTCATGGCGTTAATGTTTCTCTTGATCAGTTGTAAATCACATATGTGTATGTGTGTCAGCACAATCATACATGTGTACATACATACATACATACATATATCTATGTATATGTATGTATAAATATATATAAATACATATATGAATATATATGCACATATGAGGTCTATAACACATTTCAATTTTTGTCTACTTCTGAAATAGATGCTGAGAACATTGAAGAAGTATACAGCAGCCTCATCAAATCAACAGAGGGAGTTGCACTGGCTACTCTTCCCAAAAAGAAGAGTAGGGGCCAAAGCAAACCTTCTAATTCCCCAAATGTCATCGAAGCCAGAAACCATCTAAAGTCTATATCACTAGCTTACTGCCGTTCTCCATCCCAGTCACTGAAGATCCAACTCAAAACTGCCAAGAAGAATCTTGATGAGGCTTACTTGAACGCCGAGGTCGACTTTATCGATGGCAAAATTAGCAAACTATCCAAAGATTACATTAGTAAAAAGCACCATCTCGCCTGGAAATCCATCAAAGACTTATCAGGCAAAAATTCTGGGTCATCAATTAGAATTAAAGGGGAATCAGCTAAGAAGCGTTTAGAAAATTGGAAGATGCCAAAATCCCTGATAACCCCACTCTTCCAAGTGTGCCTATATCAGACACGCTGGACATCAACACCTCCCCTTTTACCATATTTGAACTAACAGCAGCCACCAAGCAACTAAAAGCCTCGAAAGCATTTGGTCCCGACAACATCCCAGCTATAATTTGGAAGGATGATAGATTTCACACACTTTTGCTCAACCTTTGCAACCACACACTTTCCACCTTTGTCGCTCCAAAGATTTGGCACCAATCTCAAATCATCCCAATACCCCAAAAAGGCGATTTATCCCTCGTCACCAACTACAGGGGTATATCTCTAATGTCAATTGCTGCAAAACTGTACAACAAACTGATTCTAAATCGTCTTGTCCTCTTTGTTGAACCTTTGCTCCGAAAGAACCAAAATGGATTCAGACATGGGCGCTCAACGCTGAGCCAGATACTATGCCTACGCAGACTTATTGAAGAATCAAAAGCATTTAATCGCGATCTTGCAATGGTATTTGTAGACTTTTCTAAAGCGTTCGATTATGTAAATAGGTACAAGATGTTTGAAATCCTTAAGCTCTATGGGATACCAGACAAAATCATTTCTGCCATCAAGGTCCTCTACACATATACGTCCTCAACCATCTTAACCCCTGACGGAGAAACATCATCTTTCTCAATCAAAGCCGGAATACTGCAGGGAGACACACGCGCCCCATTTCTTTTCATCATTGTCGTTGACTATGTGCTACGTATGTCAGTTGATACCATCTCTGGCAAAGGCTTTGAAATAAAACCAAGAAGAAGTTCCAGACACCCAGCTGAATACTTGACAGACACTGACTTTGCTGATGACATCGCTCTTATCAGTGATTCTCTCTCCAATGCCCACTCTCTTTTACAATCCCTCGAACAAGCCTCAAATTGTGTAGGTCTTTACCTCAATGCCAAGACTGAATATATAGGCCAAGACTGAATATATAAACAAGTGCCTGTCCAACAGTGATTGCATCATCCATACTCTCAACAATGCGCCCTTAAATATGGTTTCTGATTACAAATATCTTGGGTCATACATATCATCATCTGGAAAAGACTTTCTAACTAGAAAGGGTATGGCCTGGTCAGCCTGTAATGACATGCATAAGATCTGGACTTCAAACTTGAAATCTTCAAAGCCACAGTCGAACCAATTCTACTATATGGCTCAGAAACCTGGACGTTATCAAAGAATCTTGAGAGGCGGTTGGATGGAGCCTACACTCGCCTCCTTATGAGAGCTCAATATCTTTCGTGGAGGCGCCATCCAACCAAAATGTAAATATATGGGAAACTACCACCTGTGTCATCTCTTGTGAAAGGTAGGAGAGCCCAGTCTGCTGGACATTGTTGTAAAGCTGAAAAAAAGGTAATTTCTACTCTCCTCCTCTGGAAGCCATCTACGATGCAAGAGGGCGCACACTCTCCTACCCTAATGTAATCTCCAGGGATACAGGCATCCAGCAACAGGACCTCCGTAATGCCATGATGGACCGTGAAGTCTAGCATAGTAAATTCCATTGTCTCGATCACGGTCGAACAATGATGATGATGATATATATACATATATATATATATATATATATAATACACACACACGCACACACACACACACACACACACACACACACACACACACACACACACACACACACACACACATATATATATATATATATATATATATGCACTTTATTAATAAAGCTTCAAAGACGTCAGGATTTTTATGGTGTCTTTGCAGCTTTATTAATAAAGCATATTACTCTACCTCCGGTATTCGAGTACTATTTATGTGCTTACTCTGGTATATATATGCATACACTACATCTATGTATATATATGTATATATAGAGAAATATAAATAGACACACACAGGCACACACGCACGCACGCGCACACACACACACACACACACACACACACTACACACATTATAATTAATTAAGCAGGGACTCCATGTTTTGCTTACCTGCTTCTTAACCGAGTGTTTTCATTTAATGCTTTAATTCTTATATAGAGAAAAAATTTAAATATTCATGTTTAGAGAATCGTATTATTGTGGCAATATGAAATTTTAAAAAGAATAAACATTTCATTGATAAAAATTCAACCAAGAGAGCAATTTCAATTATATACAGAATGAGTAGATAAAAATACTACCAACATTTTCATCGATAACTGTAGACTCTTTTGCAGAATCTTCTCTGCCGTTACTGACGTCAAGAGGTTCGTACATTATCCACAAGATATTGTTACAAATAGTGTTAATTTTTGAAACAGTGAATCTTGAAGCAGATAAAGCTATAAATAATAGCTTGTAAATATTGATTTCAAATTTTGGCAGACGAGCAGCAATTTCCAAGAAGATAAATTGCTTACGTCGAGCGCAATGTTCAACTGGTACTTATTTTATCGACTCTGAAAGGATGAAAAGCAAAGTCGACCGCGGCGGAATTTGAACTCAGAACGTAAAAACAGATGAAATGCTGCTAAACATTTTGCCCGTCGTGCTCACGATTCTGCCAGCTCACCGCCTTATAGCTTGTAAATATTCGGTTAAAAAACCCACAGGTCACGAACCTTCATCTCCTGTAAACATGACAAGCGCTCTATATCTAGACCATAGCAGTCTTTTGAATTTCTAAATCCCTTTTAGAACTTTATTCATATCAGCGAGACTTGTATGATGTTGACGTCATAAGAATTTAGAAACTTCGAGAATGTAAATTAATTCCTTGTTGGAACGGTAAATCTCGAAGCGAATAAAACTAAAAATAATAACTTACAAATATTGGGTTACCACTCTCGCCGCGGGATAGAAAAAGTCGAAGGCTGCCCCAAATGGCCTCAATACGATGGCCTAAGGCTTGTTATATTTTACAAACAATTGAATATTACCATGGTCGTTGAGTATTACCATGGTCGTTGAGTATTACCATGGTCATGAAACGACAGTGACTAGATTTGTCAAACTGGAAAATGTGTCATTTGTTTTTATCTTAAATTGTTCCCGAGTGGTAATGAGAATTGACGTATGATAATGTATTAAGAAACAATATATTTATTTATTACTTCATAAGTATTCACCTCATGCATTGTTACGGACATGTTCTCTGCCTCCCGCCAGTTCATACTACCGGGGATCTACTCTCATTTAACGCAGCAGCTGCGGGCTGGAAGAGGCGCCGTGGCAGGCCTCGTACCAGATGGTTGCACATAATTAAGAAAGATCTCCAGAGGCTCGACGTCACTCTGGAGGATGCAAGGGACTGCAAGTGATGAGGAGCACTGGTGGACCTGGTCGGCTCTCTGCATGATTACGCCTCTGGGACCTCTAGCCAGGGATGACACCCAACCCCATCATGCACGAGCATGACGCAAGGAAACCAGCAGTGTTAAGTACTTTTGTCAGTACCTGAGATCGCACTATGTATATCTGTCGGCGTTCAGTGGATATCTTTATTTCTTAAATAAAAATGTTTTCACCTCCCTGTTCTTATTTATTACGTTGACTTATCACTGTATTTTAAAAATTTATGTATTTTTATGAGTTGAAAAGATCATTTTCAAAAGGAAAATAATGTTAGTATTTAATTTTCGTTCTGTCCTCAATGAAATTCTTATAAAGGAAATATACTTTATATCCATTCCACAATTGAAAATTATCCCACGAACACACTTTTTCTTAAAATGAAGCTTTCCTTTCATTCCTCTAAATACATATTAAAAAAGAAACTTCCACCACCGGTTGAACAAGATGCTAGGCGAACGCGAAACCCCTGTCAAAATTTCATTTTGTAATACATTTTTCTATGCTTTAGATATCAAGCCCAATATAAGTAACATTAAAAGACAGCACAAAATTATTGACACACACTCACGCTCATATTTTATCATGGTATCTCGAGTTTATCCCACCGCATGAAATCTTGGAAGAGTGTTTTAACATTAAATTAACTCAACAGGAAATGTATGAAAGTACATCAGGTGTACTAGAGTTATAATTCAAAAGATTAGCCACGTTGTTTATTGTACCACGATGAGTGTGTCAGAAAATGTATGTCTCCGTGGAATAACTAGAATATGAAATATTCAAGTAAGTAGTTCAATTGATACAAATTCTGGAAAATACATTGTCTGAGTTTCGATAAACTATTTTCAATATATATACGGTTTTAATTTATGCGTGTCTCTCGCGTGTGTATCAATGCGCGCGTGTGTGTGTATGTGAGTGCGCGCGCGTGTGTATGTGTGTATGTGTGTGTGTGTGTGTTGTGTATGGGTGTATAAAGATAGATATACACATACATATATTTATGCATACATACATGCATACATACATATATATTTCTGTGTGTTCGTGTGCATGTATACACAAAGATGCTCACATATCTATAAAATATAAGTATATATATATATATATATATATATATATATATATACATATTTTAAATGTTTCCATTAGCAAATTTAATAGATATATATATAGGGCTGAAACATAAAAGAATACATGCATACATTATACATGCATACTTACATACATACATACATGCATACATACATACATACATACATACATACATACATACATACATACACATACATACATACTACATACATACATATAATATAATATATTATATATATATAGATATATATATATATATATATATATATATATATATAAACAAACTATTTTATATTCCAATAGAAATTGGAAATGCACTGAGAGTAGTTAAAATATTTTCTCTTATTATATTTAAAAATTTAACCGGTTACAATCTTTGGACTGATTTTCAAAATGTTGAAATAGACAAAATGTTGAAATAGACGTAAGACTTATGTCTTCAAGGAATTTAATATACGCTACCAAGTGTCAAGGATGTTATGAAGATTACATAGGTCAAACAAAGCATACTGCAACAAATAGACAGACCATTCACCAACAACAAATACTAGACTACAGTATGTGTCCACTGAGTAGACACATAGACATATGTGCAAAAAATAGAGCCCCAAAATTCCAGATCTTACCACTCTACCTATGTTCAGCGGATGTCACAGTTCAAACAGGGATAAACAAAGAAGATACTTTCTTACAAACCTTAAAAGAGTACATACACAAATAACTGTTTTAGGCGCAAAATATACCAACGCACGGACGTAGCAGGAAACGTACCAAAGGTCCTAAACTTAATCGCATGTTCATTCTCTACAAA
>NC_043007.1:58093581-58098581 GCF_006345805.1 Octopus sinensis | reverse complement strand
AGCAACGTGAAATAAAGTGTCTTGCTCAACGACACAATGCGTCACCGGGAATTGAACTCATGACCTTACGGTCATGAGCCGAATATCCTAATTATTAAGGCATTATAACAATAGCAGTGTTGTTAATGTTGTTTTAAATAATTTCTGAAATGCAGTGGCCATTATAGTAGCGTTAGAAAAGCGAGTGCCTCAAAAATACCTCACGGAGTGACGACAATACCTTGCATAGTTACGGGTTGTTCTTTAAGGTGGTATAGCACCCGTTTGCCACACTAACACGGATATAGCGAAGTCATGAAACTGCAGCTTGGCGAATTGTGAAGAGGTAGCGGAAGAGTTCAACTGAGCCAGCAGTGCTTCTTATATTGATGCTGAGCGGAGGAATCCTTGAAGACCAACGGGCATGATCACCAAACTCTATCAGGAGTTTGGCATCTATAAAGGTGGCGTCCGTGGTTGTGTAACCAGCCAATGAAAGATTCACTATAACTCAAGCTCCCAATTAAAATTCATAATAATGGAACTGTATAACGACAGTCATGGGAATCCGCGAAAGGAGCGTGACCGAAGAAAAAAAAAGCGAAGAAAGGAGACAGCTCGTGTATGGGGAAAAAACTGGAACGTATTTGTGATTGACTTTATGCCAATAAGTTGAATGGCCTTACTCCGGATGTGGCTTAAGATCTCTTTGTGAATTGAAATACCCTGCTGAGCTTTGTAGAGTTTCAGTAATTGTCAGGTGCTGAAATTTTGTCTTTCAGATAATTTCTAGCTATCTTAAGGAAGCATTTTCGCTAGGGTAGGAATGAATTGTGGTGAGAGTAAAGCCTAAAAATTTCGGGCGTCAGCTAAAGTTTAAGAGGTTCAGATGCAATGATATTATTTTTTTATAAAAGTAATGTTTGTTTTTGCCGTTAAAAGAAATAGGACTGATATGTCTCTATTGGAGGGGATTTCCGAGTCATCTGCTGCTGCTACTACAATTAGTAGGGAAATTTAGGAAAGGGGTAGGCATGGTTGTGTGGTTAAGAAGTTCGCTTTGCAACCACATGATTTCGATTTCATTCTCACTCGGTCGTGATGAATAAAAAATTGTTGTGAACTCGGTTAAATATCTCCATGCATGATAACGTGTACACATGTGTATTCTTGCGTGTGCATACATGAGTAAGTGTGTCTTGTGTGTGTGTTGTATGTGTGTTATGTGTGTGTGTGCTTGTGGATGTGTGCTTACATGTGTGTGTTTGTGTGTATGTGTGTGTATGAATTGAGACGCTAGTTTTAGTTAATCAGGATCTGCAATTAGTAATACTGCCGCTAAAGGTGGACGATGGCATGTTCCAGAAAAGAAGAATATTAGCATCTGTAAATACTAAGCAGTTCTCACACAGAAATAACAGTAGATCATAATGGTTGATCACCGACAATGAGGTTTTGATGGATCGATCAATTGAATTACCTTCTCTTGAATTAATGTGCAAGTGGCTGAGTATTCCACAGACACGTATACCCTGAAAGTAATTCCGAAGCAGAATCGATATAACATAGTGTCTCCCAAGATTGTGACTTTTGAATTGCATGTACGGTCTACTTGACAGCTTTCACGCAGTTTCTATCAATTCAATTTCATTCACAACACGAGGGTTATCTCAGGGCTATAGAAAATGACATTTGATCACGGGGCTACGTTGTGGGATCGAACCCAGATCACATGGTTGTGAAGAGAACAAAAACATCTGCAATTACAACTAAACAAGGCGAACAAGAACAGCGTGACAGCAGCCGGGGCAACAACAGCAACAGCAGTGGAGGCGCAATGGCCCAGTGGTCAGGGCAGCGGACTCGCGGTTGGAGGATCGCGGTTTCGATTCCCAGACCGGGCGTTGTGTGTGTTTATTGAGCGAAAACACCTAAAGCTCCACGAGGCTCCTGCAGGGAGTGGCGAAGACCCCTGTTGTACTCTTTCGCTCCAACTTTCTCTCACTCTTTCTTCCTGTTTCTTGTCCCCGACTTCCTACGCAACCGCCGAGCATGGATACGCATTCATCCATCCGTCTATGCTCTCGGTGTCGGGGGTTGACCTGCTTTCTCTTCTGCGGGTCTTACGAATAGCAAAGGACCACGTTTCGGACTTCTCCCACTAATGGGACGAAGACCGCTTCGCTCAACAAACAAACAAACGAACAGCAACTGCAACAGCGACACCACCACCACCAACAGCCGTTCTAGAATTTGGACCTGGAGATCTCCATTTCCAGCAACTTCGAGGGCCACCTCCCAGTGGTGTCGGGCGTAAACGAAGAGCCCTCGACTACAACAAGACCACCAAAGTGTTTTTTCCAAGGTCTGGGGTCTCCCGCCCCTAAGCCCTAGACCATTACCTAATCACCCTTACCCGTCTTGTTGCTTAACAACATCAACAACAACCAACAACAGCAATTACTACTAGCATAATGGATTTTTTTTTATCGACATACAAGACTCTACTTTTGTTAGGACAGAATATGTTCGGTTGAATGATTTCAATGAAGACTGTTTCAATTGAGTTCGTCGATTTTGGAGTGACGAATATCAACACTGACCCTGCTAGGTTGTGAACGTAACACTGCGTAGATGGTCATTCAGTACCCCAAAGCCATCAAGGGATTTAAGTATTTTGTGTATGGAAGTTTTTCTGCTAATATGCTTATAGTGTGCCACGGTACAGTTGATAAGAGTCCTTTTCAGCAGAATGGACTGGAACAACATGAAATGATTCTTGCTCAAGGATACTAGGTACCAACCGGTCAAGGAATCGAACCGTGACCTAATGGATGGACTCAGCTAACCACAAGGTCACGCAACATCACAGTATGTTGACGAGCGAATTTATGTACTGTAATTCGTTTTGGTCAGCGCTCCAGAGTGTATGAACTTCCCTGATATTGGAGAGAAAATTTTAATAAGAAGTAGACAACTGAAATAGAAGAAATGCTTAAAGAGAAAGAGAGAGACATATACACGTAGAAATAAAGAGAGAGTCAAACATACAGAGAGAGATGTGAGGGAGAGGGAGAGAAGGGGGAGGGGCGAGAGAGAGAGGAGGAGAAAGAGGGTGAAAGAAGGGGAGAGAGAGTGAGGTACGTACACATACCGAGATAAAGAGCGAAGCCCACAGACTTACAGAGATAAAGGTAACGAGAGATGAATAATAATGATAATAATAATAATAATAATAATAATAATAATAATAATAATAATAATAATAATAATAATAATAATAATAAAAGAAGAAAGAAAACGCATAAACATGCGACCAGGTTAAGAATGAGTAAGAAAGAAGGGGGAAGCATAATGCAAGTCAACAATCACTTGTCTTCTGTTGTACAACCATGGTTGTTTGGTTTGGCGAATATGTTTGAATGAATGAATGAATGAATGAACAAATGAATGAATGAGTGGTTGGTGTACGATGGAGATTGAAGATTCTGAGGTTGGCTCAATGGATGGCTAGCTGTCTTCAGTACTTGGAAATATGGATATATAATCGGATTTATGGATGAGTGGATGATCAACTTGGTAGGGAATATACCAGCAGAGATGGTTCAATAAATGCATGAATTGAACTGTGGTATATATATATATATATATACAAGAATTTGAGATAGTTTTATAAATGGTTGTTCAGCGATATGGTACAACGTCCTATTGGCTGACTGGATCGAAAGATAAGAGGATACACACACACACACACACACACACACACACACACACACACACACACACACACACACACACACACACACACACACACACACACACACACACACACACACACAGATAGTGATGAACGGATGGATGAAGGCATTGGTGAATGGTTGGTTAGCTAACTGGATGAATAGGTAGTAAGATCGACTGCGCCTTTACGTTGTGAAACAGCTGCTTTCGTTTCACGTGAATGAAATAAATTAAGGCATTATTCACCGATATACGACTGGTTCTGAGGTAATTGACGATAAATGGGTGATTGGATTTATTTTCATGTAGTGTGTCAAGATCTCCTAGTTCAACTCAAGGTAACCAAGCTCTGTTTAAGCTATTGAATATAATTGCAGTTTGAAGGAGTAAATGATATATAATAGCACAACAAGATTCCGTTTGCCGGGAGCCAATGACCCATTTATGAAGATCTCAATAATTAAGTATACCCCCGCCCTAGTATAATTGACCTTGCTCGCAGTCAAATGATATCGTTACATTTGCTCGCTTTATTATTATTATTATTTTTTGCCTAATATTTTATGTCTTAAATTTGAAAACACTTTGCTCTAAATGTTACTTTCAAGCAAAGCTTAAATGTAAATAACATTTATCTACAGGATATAAAAAACGAAAACTTTATGTCTGTATGCATAATTTACGACCAGTTCACCACCTAATCCTTCTCCTTTGCCTGTTCTATTACACTTCTTGCTATATTTTATTCTATTTCAAACATACATTATATTCATTCTCCCCCTCTCATGCTGTCTGACTGTCTGCCTCTCTCTGCCTTTCATTCATTCTCACACACGCGCACACGCATACATGCAACTTTTCATTTCATCTGATTTCGCGCTCACCCTCGAAAACACTAAACAATATTCGCTTTATGTGGTATGTGTGTATGCGTGTATGTATGTGTTCATGTGTGTGTCAAACAATATTCTCAACAATATGTAACTTTCATCGTTTAGGACATACGAAATTCGATCGTCTGCTTGGCTTTCTTTCTTTCCTTATCTCTTCTCAATATCTATCTATCTATCTATCTATCTATCTATCTATCTATCTATCTATCTATCTATCTATCTATCTATCTATCTATCTATCTATCTATCTATCTACTTTGTTACTCACTATCTATCTATTCTACTCTCTCTTTATTTGAGAGTGATGGTATGCGTGTGTGTGTGGTGTGGTGGTGTGCGTATGTGTGTGTTTGTGTGCTTGTGTATGTGTGTGCACCTTTAACCTCTAGC
>NC_043007.1:58078581-58086081 GCF_006345805.1 Octopus sinensis | reverse complement strand
GAGAGGAACATATGGAGAGCATACAGCGAGTAGCTAACTCCATCCACCAAAAAATCAAGGTAACTATAGATTACCCCACTTGACACCTCAACAATAGACTCCCCGTCCTTGATACTGAACTTTGGTTAGAGACTTCACTTTTATTACATGAAACCAATAGCTTCGAAATATATTGTTCACAAGATCTCAGTTTTGTCACACAACAGGAAAATTAACATACTGATAGCAGACTTAGTTAGAATAATGAACAACGTGCCCTCACTATGTAAACCCTATGACACGAAAAAACATGTACAGAACTTCTTGCACCGCATGCAATTCTCTGGATATAATGAGAAAGATAGGGTTCGGGTATACAGGGGTGCTATAAAAAAGTTTGATAACATTATATGCAATGAAACCAGTGGTACCTGCCCTTATAAAAGTAAAAACTGGAATAGAATACAAAGAGCTTGCAACAAAGCAAACTGGGTGAACACGTGATACAAAACCGACAAATATCAAGGAGTGATGTTTGTAGAGGCCACAGCCGATGGAGAACTAGCCAGTAGATTTAGGAAAGCTCTGAAGACGGGCAAACTCAATATTAAGATCGTTGAAAAGCCAGGGAACTCTATCAGATCACCGCTATGTAGGACTTACTCCTTTGAGAATACCATATGCAGCAATGATAACTGCATGGTATGTAGGATTAACCCTAGCATTAAATGTAAAACTAGAAATGTAATCTACAGCATAAGGCTCATAGAAGGTGCTTGTAAAGACATAACCATGACATACATATGAGAGATATCTAGGGGCATTGGGGAAGGACGAAATGAACATTTGAGACAATATGACGACAGAAAACAGTCATCCATACTCTACCAGCATACCAAGGACCAATATGGAGGCAGCCTGGGTTAACTTGACATCCTGCATTTTATCTAAGCACCCAAAGGACCCAACGCTCAGACAAATACAGGAGTAAGTCCTCATAAATGAAACATCCCCAGTATTAAATAGGAAATATACATAATAGATATCATAGCCCCATACCCACAGTTTACACAGGTAGAGTAGAATAGTTAGTGGGCTGTTATGTAGATAGATGTATGTATTTGTGTGTATGTGGGTGTGTATATATATGTATATGCACATGTATGTAGATAAATGAATATGAATGTAAACAGATAGACTCACAGACGGATAGGTACATATGGAGACTCACATCCATACATACAGACACAGTACATAGTCACAAACTGGAATTGAACTTGGGACAGCTAATGAAGGGGATTTTTCCTTGTGTAGTTTGTCTAGTACTCTGTTTTTTCTTTGTAAAAAAAAGGTTCGTTCCATGCTTGTTTTTACGTTTTCGTTCTCGTTGAGTTCTACGTCTATTTGTGGTGTCCTGTACTCACGTATATATGGTTATATATGCATGTATATATACATGTAGATGTAGGTACGTACATATATGTATGTATGTATGTATGTATGTATGCATATATTTTATTTATTACATACATACATACATGCACACACAAAAGAGTGATAAGGAGCAAATTGAGTAGCATAGCATTCACTTCCAAAAAGGTATCTTTCAGGGTGATAGGCTATCAGTATTGTTCATCGTCGTGGCATTAAACCCATCTATTATACCTGCTTACAAAACACAGTGGCCATAGAAAGTATCTCCCATCTTTTCTTTGTCAATGTCCTGAAACAGTATAGGCAAAATATGAACCAAATAAAAACCACTGGACCCCATTCCCCAATTTTATACAAACATAGGAATAAAATTTGGAGAGTCCTAATGTATCTCTTTGTCGATAAAACGTGGAAAAGTTGTACCCTCCCTTGAAAAATCTAAAAACTAGCGGCTTGACGGGGCACCCTCTACAGCCAGGTGACAATTATAGTTGGAGATTGACAATTGTAGCTATCTTGGACAGGATGAAAGTATCAAATACGATGGGCCCACAAATAAGAAGAGGCCTAGGAATGAATATCTCAGGAGAGTAAGGAAAATATGGTCGTCTCAACTCCCAGTATGCAACAAGCATATTGCTCATAACACCTTTGCTGTGTCCTTCCTCACGTCTACGATTGGCTTTTTGGAAATGGCCACTACAAGAATACAATAAGATGAATGTCCAAACTTGCAAGCTACTCATTGTTACAGAAAACTTCAACATCAATGGAGATGAAGACTTGCTATACTTCCCTCGCAAGGATGTTGGCCGTGGTCTCAAGTCGATATTAATGTCATATTAAGCACCTATTGTAACACTGAAACCACACCTTCAGTAGAGGAAAGAGACTAGTAGTTATCTCGCCTAAGTTTGTGACCATGAAATCAACGACATAATTAGGATAGCTAATGAACTTGCGGAGAGGCATGAAATAAGAGCTGATACAGTTGTCTCCCCAAGGATCATTGGTAAAATATTTGCTAAAAGAAAAAATAAGAAATGGACCGGATCTCGAAAAACAAACCATAGAAGGAATTGATCATGTTCAAAGCTTGGCATGGAGTACCGACAAGTTTATGACATCCCACTTCGAAGGACCCTGTCATGCAGTTAAAAAACAAAAGATCCCCACCAATTACCTGCAGCATAAAAGATAGAAAAAAGTTGACAAATGTAGACTGAAGACATCAACGACATTATTGCCAACTGCAAGAGAATGTCATCCAGATAATATTTTCCCATGAAGTATGATACAGAGGGCAGAACAGTCTGGAATAGGATAGCACAACAGGAAACAGCTACAGACTATGTTGACTATATTGAAACCGATGGGTCAAAATGATATTGGTGGAACTTAAAAATTAAAACAACCATCAAGTTAAAACACATGTCAAATGCTGTGTGTGGGACCGCAAGAAAAGATACGGTTTGTCCTAGAAATCAGCTGCCCTCTGAGCACCAATGTAGTTAGAAAATTACAAGAGAAAGAGGACATCTATGCATCATTGATCAGGTGTATGAAAATGCAGTGATACGACACTTCCAGCTTCATACCTATTGTTACTGGTCTCGAACAAAATATGGCTGAATTTAGGGTCTTGGGGAGAGAACGCAACTCTTTAATTCGCACACTACAAATGACCACACTATCTAGGATTGTAAAAATCTGGAAGAACTTCTTAAGATTTAAAGGATGATGAACAAAACAAGATGCTTTCCTTCGCAACCTGCTGATGCTAATTTTGCTTTTTTTTCTGATAGGATTACGAAAAATTGTACCGATCCAAGGCGGTGGACTGGCGTAAATGTAAGAAAATCGGACTAGATGTTCTGCTGTATTTGTTACTGCATTCTGCGTTCCGAGTTCAAATTCCACGATGGCTTACACGGATTTAAAATTATCACCTGGCAATCCTTTATCGGAGTCTGCTTTGTAGCAAGCATTCGGGTTAGGCTTCAGGTTTTAGAGCATTAACTCACCCTTAACTAAAAAAGATAAAAGCAGGAGGTCCAACAAATGTACAATGACATCTATATATTGATATAAATGCAAACACACATGTGTTTGTATTTGAGAATACATACACACACACACACACACAGTTACACAGAATCGTGCATGAAACAAAAAGCAGCTAATGCTTATCTTAGCATACACATACATATCTAGATGAATAAAATATATATATTGAGCATCACGTATACATTAGAAACGTAGATATATCATACGCACACATATTATACATACATACACACACACAAACACATACACACACACACACACATATATATTAGAGAGAGAGAGAGAGAGAGAAAAAGAGAAAGAGAGAGAAAGACAGAGAGAGGGAGCGGGGGGATTCAGAGAGAGGGGCAGGAGAGGGACAGAGAAAAATATACTACAGACACACTGATTGTGCGTGCAGCTACATGTACGAAAAGCCAGCTAAGTGAGAAAGGAAAATTTAAGAAGTTAACTCTGCCCTATGTCTTCCCCAAAACGTTTGATTACGATAGGCTTCATCTTTAGGTGAATGCCACCGTTTTCTTTTCTTTTTTTTCTTTTTGTATTTTGGCTTTCTACTGAAATGTCTTCCACCAGTTCTTTATACATTGGTTGAAGGCTTCATATTTGTTTTTCTTTTTTGTTTCTTGATGCCTTCATCAAATTGTAGTGGGTTTCGTTAGAATTATTGTTGTTGTTAGTCTTGATATCATTGTTATTGTCATTGGCTAATATTGAGTTGTTTTGTTAACACAGTTGCTTGTATACATTCTCTAATTGAATGTTGTTCATTATCATTGTTATTGTCACCATTGAGCCTCGTGTTACTTCTCAGAAGGCATACGATATCTACCCCATCTTTTATTCAGATTTAGTCTATGCAGAACTACATTATATTAATATATAACATAGTTAATATCGTTGTTTAAACCCTAAGTCAACCTTCATGGAACAGACAAGCATAATGTCAAAGGCTATTGCTGCGATGACCGGACTATTATTTTTTCTTGAGGTCAACATTGTTCAATGTGCCGCTTCATAAGTGAGGAGGCAGAAATTTGGTTGCTATTTTTAGCATTTTCAACAGCACACAGAATATCTGCCATTATTACTAGTGACTTTTCCACCGAGGTCGACTTCGTCTTTCATCCTTTCGGGGTAGATAAATGAAGTACCAGAGAAACACTGGGGTCGATGTAATCGACTAGTCCCCTTCCCTTAAAATTTCAAAGCCGTGTGCCTTCAGTTGAAAGGATTATTACTAGTGGCTTTAAGGCGGCGAGTTGGCAGAATCATTAGCAGACCGGACGAAATGCTTAGCGCCATTTCGTCTGTCTTTACGTTCTGAGTTCAAATCCCGCTGTGGTCGACTTTGCCTTTTATCATTTCGAGGTCAATAAACTAAGTACTATTTGAATACTGGGGTCGGTGTAATCGACTTAAACCTTTCACTGAAATTGCTGGCCTTGTGCCAAGCACCGAGTCAGACCTAGTCTTGTAGGCACATGAAAGATGAAAAGGTCGCAATTTGATCGTCAAAAACGGTCAAGTTGTGACCAACTGATCTTTTATTCAAGAAAGCACATGGTTCAGTAGTAAGAGCGTCGGGATCGCAATGATGAGGTAGTGAGTTCGGTCCCTGGACCAGGCTGTGTGATGTGTTCTTGAGCAAGACACTTCATTTCACGTTGCCCCAGTTCACTCAGCTGTAGAAATGAGTTGTGACGTCACTGCTGCCAAATTGTATCATTCATTGCCTTTCCCCTGGTTAACACCGATGGCGTTAAGAGGGGAGGCTGGTATGCACGGACGACTGCTGATCTTCCATAAACAACCTTGACCGGACTTGTGCCTAGGAGGGGAACTTTCTAGGTGCAATCCCATGATCATTCATGACCGAAGCGGGGTTTTAATGTTTCCACAGCTGTGTCATCACCGAGTCATTCCTTTTTAGTAGACAGTAAAATGCAATTTCAAAGAGATTTGTTGCTATTTTTAAAAAGTTCGAACTACAACATAGAGGTGTACTTTTAGCTCGTTGATATTCTATGATATATCTATGATTTAAAGAATGCTGTTTGTCGTTGTTTATGCAGAAATAATGTACAACGTTAAACAAATAGCTTGTTGTTATATGGTGGTTGTTACTGTTAGAAACGTTGTGAGACCGGTCATCCCTAAAAGTGTTGACATACTCTTTATCGGAGATATTCTGATCTTGGTCAACCAGTTCGTGTTTTCATATACAGAGGATTGCATTAGGCACCGTAGCCTTCAATCATCATCTTCCTCCTCTCCTCCTCCTCATCATCATCATCGTAATATTAATAATAATAATAATAATAATAATAATAATCATTTTCTTCTTATCATCATATATGTGTATGTGTGTGTGTGTATACGCACACGATAAGCTTATACATATTCACACACATAATTATATGTATGTATCCAGCTTAATCAATTTGGCTCAACACGCGCACACACATACAAATTTGCTTATGTGTATATGTATATATGCATATATATATATATATATATGTGTGTGTGTGTGTGTGTGTGTGGTGTGTGTGTGTGTATTTGTATATATATATGCATGCATATATATATAATATATACAAATATATACAAATATATATATATATATATATATATATATATATATATATATATATATATATATACGCACACACATAGATGAATAGATCGATTGATAGATATTATTTTCAATCTGTAGAAGTTAAAAAATACCACACACACACGTCTATATATATGTATATATATATATATATATATATATATATTACATACATGCATATACATAATATATATATATATATATATATGATATATATATATATATATATATAGATATATTTACATGTATATTTTATACATATATACACACGCGTCATTACATAAATACGTGTATATTTAAATATATGTATGCACGCGTGTGTTTGTGCGTGTGTGTTTGTGTGTGTGTATGTGCGTGTGCGCACGTATGTATGTATGTATAAGTGCTTGTATGTATATACATGCAGAAACACTGAGACAGACCGACAGACATGGAGATTCCCGCCTTCCAAAATTTTGGTGTGAGATTTTTTTCTTTGGGACACTTTATACATACTATTTTTTTTCCCTTTCTCTATAACCTAAGGTATTGAACACCACCCATCTTTCTACACTGGGACACCCTACTTTTTCCCCCTACACTAACTGTCACTTTTCCCTATTTTTTCGCATCTATTGGTTTTTGTATGTAGTTCTGTTTTGTTACTTTTTCACTGCTATTTATTTATTTATCTATTTATTTATATAACTTTTTCATTGCCCGCCATTTTCGTTTTTTTTCTTTATGTTTTGTAATTTTTTGTCTTCTTGTTTTCTCTTTATCCATTTAATAACAGGATATCTATGATTGGCCTAGCAAAGCGCCTTTTAACATCTTTTAAGATCTTTTGGACATCTTTTTGCCGTCATTTGACGTTACTACTTGATGATATATAGATATATATATAATATATATCTATATATATATATATATAATTATATATAAGATATATAAAGATAGATATATATAATATGTATGTATATAATATATGTATAGATATATAATATATATATATATATAATATATATAGATGCATATATATAGATACACATATATATGTATATATATATATATATGGTGTGTGTATACATACATATAATATAGTGTATATATACATTATATGTGTGTGTGTGTAGGTATAGTTGAAAATATGGTCGCCTTTGCTTTTGGTAAGCTGTGTGTTGGTTGTGTTGCATTACTACTGTTATTAATTTACCTTTGTCATTATTATTATTATTATTATTATTATTATTATTATTATTATTATTATTATTATTATTATTACTATTATTATTAATAGTTTCATCATTATTGATATTTTCTTTTTGTAGTATTTTTTACTTTAAATCATTTCTTTGTATCACATTCTTTGTTACTATTATATTATTTGTTTATTTCATTTTGTTTTAAAATTTGTTATTTTG
>NC_043007.1:58071081-58076081 GCF_006345805.1 Octopus sinensis | reverse complement strand
GTTCGATGCAGCTGCCCTCATCTGCACCTCCTGCCGTGAAGTTGGTTCATCTGGGACACCTGACAAGAAGAGATCCAGTTTCATTTTAAATACATCTGCATCCACCCCATGCAGGTCTCTTAGGTTCTTCGGTAGGATATTAAAGAGCTGTAGGCCTCTGAAGCCCAGGCTATCACAGTATCTTGTCCTACAACTTGATGGCAAGTCTGGGTCCTTGGCACTATGCAGTGGCGTCCAGTTCTGGCATTTGTGTAACTCTCGGTGCCAAAGTTTGGGATAAGTCCTTCTAGGATCTTCCAGATGTATATTATGGCATATATATATATTTCAATCATAAATATCTGTATTAAATCAAACAATCTCTTAAATCAATGCAGAAATGAAGCTACTTCATCAAGAGAGAGAAAGATCTCCGTTACATATTAAAGTCTTCACGTAATGTTCAAAGAACGCAATGTCAATATTTAAACAGAACGTTATTGTATATGGAAGACAATAATAATAAATTAATGTAAACTAATAAAACAATTTCCTAAGAAAGGGAGAGGAAGGTTATAAATAACTTTATACAGTCCTTCTAGTTTTCCCTTGTATCGTACTTTACATTCTATATTTTTGTAGAATGAGTACAGCCGGATTAGCTGAAACCATATATTGTGACGTACATTTACATACATATATATTTGTGTGTGTATGTGCTGTGTGTGTGTGTTCTATGTATGTATATATAAATTTGACTGGTGATACAGTATGGGCAGATTTTCGAAATCCAATGAATCTTTATACATTTTTACAGTTACAAAATTTTACAAATACACTTTCTCAGGGAGATATGATATACCTATTACAATGGGTAATACTACATGTACTTCTCATATTTTTTATAGTGTGATGTAACGCTTTGGAATAACAATGTTTGCGGCCGAAGAGAGCTTTAAACCATTTTTTATATCAATTATACACTGATATAAGAACGGGTAGTTTATAAAGCTTGAGAGACGTGTACCGCGATATCCATTGTGCTCTGTTTTTGATTTTATTTGATATATATATATATATATGTGTGTGTGTGTGTGTGTGTGTATGTATATATATATAAATAGAAGTTTTCTTAATTACAGCTACCAAGGGTTTCGTGGCCGAAACATTATTTCGCTATTTTTCAAGTTGCGAACAAGAGGATTTGAGCTTAAGAAACTCCAACGGCTATGTAAATTCCAGGCACGGGATTTTATTCATTTTGTCCGCGGTTTAACAAATACATCTTAGCAAATACATTAAAACACAGGTCAGCGGAAACACCGAAAATATCTTTGTTTATGAACATCATCTGTTGTAACGTTGGTTATCTCCCCTGTGCTTTTCTTTCTGTCTTTTCTTACGAGCGTTCTTTGGTAAACGTCTTAAGTGTTTCAGCTACTAAAATCTCGGCTGCTACACTTCTGTTTTCTATCACAACATTATATTTACTCTCTCAGCTGATCGATTATTATTCTAGATGCCGAAGCCTTAATACAAGCCTTACTGCATTATAATATATATATATATATATATATATAATATATATATATAATATATATAATATATTAATATATATATATATATTCATATATATACTATATATAATAATATATATATATATATATATATATATATGTATATATATATAAATATATATATATATGTATATATTATCATATCTATATCTATCTATATCTATCTATCTATCTATCTATCTATCTATCTATCTATCTATCTATCTATCTATCTATCTATCTATCTATATATATATATATATTATATATATAGATATATAGATATATATATACATATACATACCAGATGGACCACTCCTTTAGTTGATCTACCATCAGGGAACCGTACATTATATAAATATATATATATAAATATATATACATACATACATACCTATATATGTATATATATACATATATATACACACACATACATGCATACATATATGTGCACACATATCTATGAATGGTGTATATATATGTATATATATATACATATATATACGTATACATACATACATGCATACACACATTATTATTATTATTATTATCATTTTTTATTATTATTGTTATTATTATTATTATTATCATCATTATTATTATTTGTAAGTCTCTCTAAAGGAGACTATAGCAGCGGTACTGGATATTAATAGTTATCGCCAAGCTAATATGGCAGTCTATAAATATAGGATGAGTGCTGGCGTTGATTAGCTCCAAGAGGCCATCGCCTCTAGCTAGTTATGTGACAAACGAACTTGTGTCTGTTATCACCTTCGAACAAGGGAGGTCAGCCGCTTCCCCTTGCTGGTCAGGCATCTGCAGACTAGTTTCAGGGTATTTCCCCTTTATGAATGCAGAGTAGCTGAACCCAGATGCCTGAACAGCAAGGGGAAGCGGCTGACCTCCCCTGTTCAAAGGTAATAATGCACACAGCTAGCTAGAGGAGATGGTCTCTTGGAGCTAATCAACGGCAGCACTCGTCCTATATTTATGGACTGTCATATTAGCTAGGCGATAACTATTAATCTATCTATCTATCTATCTATCTATCTATCTATCTATCTATCTATCTATCTATCTATCTATCTATCTATCTATCTATCTATATATATATATATATATATATCTATATAATATATTATATATATAGGCGCAGAAGTGGCTGTGTGATAAGTAGCTTGCTTACAGGTTGCTTCTGCGCATGTGCGAGTCAGTGTTGTGTTTGGCACTGAAGCGGTGAAGACGTGCTTTTGGAGCCGTCTTGAATTGAAAATTTTTGAAGCCCCATTGTAAGGTAAGATTCTGTTTTCTGGGTCCAGTGGGAGTTTTTGTTGAAAATTGTTTTTTACAGGCAGGAAGTCCTACTGGATTCAGAATTCTGATTCTGCCGACATCGGGCAAATATATTTTTCTCGCTGAATTGTGAGAATTTTTGGGGGCGTATTCGTCTTCGATAATTGAGTGAATATCTTCTCACCTAATTATGAGAATTGTATGTGCTGTGAAGAACTTTAAGAATGTGAGAACTGTTATATAGGGAGTTTTTGCCTCCGAAGTTTGAACAATTTTACCAATTTTACACCCATTTTTGTGGAAGTTGTGTTCCAGTTGCGGCGTTCCGGGGTCAATTTAGGCCGGGAGTACCGAATGGCCAGAAGGTTTTTGCTGTGGTATTGACTTTCTTTTTAACTTTATTTGACTTTCCCTTTTTTTTGTTCATTGTGACTTTCTTCTGATTTCTTTTTCTCTCCTCGCTTTTTAAGTTTTATTTTGAATATATTAAAAGAAAAAAAAACATGGCAATGAAAATGACAAAGTTTTGGAATGGGAGATCATACCGCCTAAAGTGGTTAAAAGACCGTGAAGATAGGAACGGTGGTGTTGAGAACCTACTCCAGGCACTCGACACCATCGCCCTGTTCGAAAAGACGGCAATTGAAAGGAGTTGGCAGAGTATTTGCCAACAATTAAATTCATTTCCAGGGTGTCAAATATGCACGGTGTGGTTGCTATTTGACACCCCTGAAGAGGCTTGCAAATTTGCTAGTAACCTCTGGAGGTAAGGAAATTTTATTCCTGTCCACGTACCAAAAAAGAGACTGACGAAAGCTTGGATTGGCGGGCTGCCACCCGGGATAGAACCCGAGTGGATAGAGGAGACTATCCGCCGGGTCTGGGTAGCAGCGAAACTAAGCTCCTAATGTAAAAGTTCTTCCTGCGGCTGCTTGGGTTGGGTCAAAAGCAATTTTGAGACCCTTTGGACCCAATCAGCCAATCTGGTTCTTCCAGATTTTTTGAAATGGCCGGGTGCAGGTACCCGGTGATGCTTGAGGGTCGCCCCCCACTAAGTGTCATCGTGCTTGGAGTCCGGCCATATAAAGAAGAACTGTCCCGGGAACAAAATAGGATCCCGGAACAGTTAAGTGAAACCCCTGTAGAAGAGGGAATGATAACGGCCGAGGAAGCAGAGGACTCCTCAAACAGAGGCCGAAAGAGGAAGGTGAGCAACAATGGGTGCTCACCAAAGGATACTAGGGATGAGGAGGGAAAGGCGAATCTTCCGGCCACGTTGAAAAGAAAAAAAAGAAAAAAGAGGAAGAGAAACGGGACATTACCGGCTGTCGGTGACATAGCACCGGAATGTCCCGGAACTACGTCGGTTGGGGTTGTGCCACCGACAGGAGAATAAATACCGTTGGCGGGAACTGTGCCGCCAACGAAAGAATTGAATATCCCGCACCCGAGCAAAAACGAGGTATTGATCCTCTTCTATAGAGGCGGAGAGATTGAAAAGGTGATGGAAAAGCACCACAAGGGAGCACCTTTAGCCTTCACACAGGACCCCGAATGGCCTCCGCAGGTAGCTGTGGAGGCCGTGGCGTTCGACGTGACACTTGGGCAGAAGGAGCTCAATGAGGATTATAGCTTGGTCCCGGGCGACGCTAACTCGGAACTCGATTACTTTCTGAGGGAGGCGTTGGGGATGGTGGAGGGCGCGGGCACAGTTATTTCGAGGACGAGTCAAATTGTGATACGACTTGAGGGGCCCGACCTAGAGCTGGCGCATTCCTAAGGAAGTGTAAGCCAGGTCTGGGAGGAGGGGCTTTGTGTATTGTATTTATAATGTAATTATTGACTATGTTGTTATTAGTAATGGACTGCTAAGTCCAAAATTGAAAAAATTGTAAGAGGTTTAATACCTTGTTTTGTGTTTGTTTTTAAAAGAACAATGTTTTAGAGAAGCAGAAGTCGGCGGGCGCTTTTTGTCTTCTCCCATCCCCATCATCTTTCTTTCATTATCATTCACTTCATTAATGTCCTCGTCCAGCCCGCAAAGCTAACTTACTCTATGTACTGCCTTTATGGCAAATGTTATGAAATAAAGTAGCTTGCTTACCAACCACATGGTTTCGGGTTGAGTCCCGCTGCGTGGCACCTTGGGCAAGTGTCTTCTACTCTAGCCTC